>NW_019398086.1:0-25196 GCF_000591075.1 Eurytemora carolleeae
AGTTGGCTGTACTGACCTACAACTGTAGAGAAACCCCAGGGGGGATGAGAGTTCTCTACCTGTGTGCTCAGTTGGCTGTACTGACCTACAACTGTTTACTAATATTGATAAACTAAAGTTTATGGAATAATCTACTTATAATAAACAAATATGCAGTACGCTCTCGGTATAGTTGATTGCCTATACAGTTAGTAAAGGATTAGTGTACATCATCAGTCATCACTCTATAACCTCGTTGAGAAACCCCAAATAAAAAAATAAATGGTTTTTAAAATTATAAACATTTTTATATATTTCATGCTTTATAAGACAAATCTTGTAAGGGTGGGTACTGTTGGGAATTGGGAATGACCTTTTTTGCATGAAGGCTCACATGAAATAACGCTTACAGTCCCTATAACACCAAAAATGTGGGAGGAGGGGGGGATCAATCCCCATCTGTCCAATAACCTTACCTCCCCTATTTGTAAAAAAGAAATCAACACATAGCGATAAGTAAAATTTGTATTTTAGCTGGTTTTGTGTACTGGTGTTTAACATTCTTAATAAGTTTTTATGACAACAAATGAATTGAGTTTTTGCCACAAACTCAGATTTTCTAATTCCTATAACTTAGCAACCCGTTTTCCTAGACCTTTGATATTTCAAAATATTAATTCTGGTAGATCAAATTCATTTATTCTATTTGGATATTTGGCAACATATATGTATTTAAATTGTTGATTGTATAATGCATTAAAAATTGAACCCAGAATTGGAAAGCAGATCATTTATACCTTTTTAAAGTGTGACATGACCAGAGGTTATATATATTACATACATACTAACATTCGCAGAATCTTTTTAACTATAGGGTTAAAAAGATTTAAAAGTAACATTTTTTTTGTCCATGACATTTTTTTCCAAAAATGATAAAGTTTTAATGGAAAGAGTGAAATCCAAGAAATCGTTTTAAGGACTTGAAAAATATTAAATAAATTCCCATGCATATTGTATGGTGGAACTTTCAAAACATAAATAAATATCAATTTGTCGTTTGACCCTTTGTCGTTTGACCCTGTGTCGTTTGACCCTGTGTCGTTTGACCCTGGGTCGTTTGACCCTTTGTCGGTGAATCATTCATCAGGGTTTGTTTTTCCAATCCTGATGTTAACCACTAACCTTCCCTGGGGTCATTTCACATTTGAGGTCTTACAAAAAATTTTGGACCGATCAGGTCAGTCGTTTTGACGTTTATCGGTTACAAACAAACAATTATACACAAAAGCAAAGTGTAAATATAGATACCTGAAAACGACTCTAGTTGGCTGAACATCAATCGACAGAAAATGTGACCAAAGCTCAGGTTCATGACGCTAAAATAAAATTAACTATACCTTGAGAACCCGCGGCTCTGCCCAGGTTTCTCGTTTAAGTACTCCCGATATTTACCCGCACTTGGACACAGGACAATTTTACCGGGAAACTAAATTTTGGGTAAAAAATTGACCCATTTAACTTAGAATCTCAAAACCAAACATTCCCGTGGATCTCCCGAGTTCCCCAATCAAAAGTTTTCGGCAACTCAGTTAAGCGGTTTCTAGTTATGTTCGGAGATTACAGAGATTACAACTTTATACAGGGTGTCTCAAAAAAAACTGTGCAGTAGGGGTATTAGTAACTGAAGAAACAATTTTCGTTCAATTTTTACGATCAAGGTGTCATTCGAAAGCTCTATATTTCAGTTATTTCATGATGTGAAATTTTTCTTTCTAGGCCTCATACTTTTTTTGTTACAACCAATTATTTGAGCATAAGTCGAAAATCGATTTTCCGGATTTTTCAATTTTTCGATTTTTCATGTCTCATTTTCATTCGTTCATAAAGTATGGAAAAATTTAAAGATTTTCGAAATTTTTTTTTAAATCATAAGCTGTTAGTCTTAGGTTTCATTTTTAACTAAAATTTTGGATCAGCGATTATTACTTTTGAAGCTAGAGCAATCTAAAAATAAAAATATGCATTGAAAAAAAACGAAAAGAGAGCTACGGGTACCTCCGTACGAACCTTGCCCAGACCAAAAAAATAATTTTTTTTTAAAATAATTTTTTTTTAAAATTTTCTTTTTGAAATCAGTTGGTACAATCCACAGCTCGCTATTTCAATCAACTTTTTTATCTAACCTACCAATGCATATTTTTATTTTTAGATTGCTCTAGCTTCAAAAGTAATAATCGCTGATCCAAAATTTTACTTAAAGATGAAACCTAGGACTAACAGCTTATGATTTCAAAAAAAATTTTCGAAAATCTTTAAATTTTTCCATACTTTATGAACGAATGAAAATGAGACATGAAAAATCGAAAAATTGAAAAATCCGAAAAATCGATTTTCGACTTATGCTCAAATAATTGGTTGTAACAAAAAAGTATGAGGCCTAGAAAGAAAAATTTCACATCATGAAATAACTGAAATATAGAGCTTTCGAATGACACCTTGATCGTAAAAATTGAACGAAAATTGTTTCTTCAGTTACTAATACCCCTACTGCACAGTCTTTTTTGAGACACCTTGTATATCATAACTCCACCATGATATGTGATATGGTAAAATAGTTTTTTTCGTACTTGTGCGTAAACTAAAAGTTTATTAGGAGCTACGAAATCGAAGTCGTAGGGGTAAATTTAACCTCCTCCTTATTTATAGTTCACAGTGGAATATTCTTAATTTTCTCTATTATTGTTAAGTTCTGAATATTTAAGTACAGGGTCCCCCACAAAGGATGAGACTTCAGTGGAGACTGTACAGTTTTTATACTTTATGAAACTATTGTGTACTTTATCATTCTTACTCACTTCATCGTAATTTCATGATAAACGCGCTATAAAGTAATCATCGTGCTATAAAGTTAAATAAGCTGAGGCCGAATTTAAAGAATTTGAGCGGCGGCTTAAATTTAAGCCGCGGCTTAAATATGGTTGGTTCCAGTTAAAATTGTATTAAATGTTTCAAGATTTAAGCCGGCGCTGAGTTAAAACCGGGGTTTGACGGATTTAAGCGGCGGCTCTAATTCTTTAAATTCGGCCTCAGTACATTATAGCACGTGTGCTATAAAGTTTGGTTGGTTCCCGGATTTTCTCCAAAATATTTTGGATATTTTCAAAATAATTTTGAAATGAAAATACAATTGAAATCAACTCTTTACTTCTGCTTTGTTTCAAAGCTTATTTGATCTATTGAAGTTCACAAACGTTTCATAAAATTACCTATAACACTATTATTTTGGCACGACATGCTATAAAGTTTTCTGACTTAAATTTTCTCTATATCTCGAAGGTTCTCGCCTTTTTAGATTATATGTTGTCCGTAGCTAAAGATTGGAACAAAATTAAATCTGAAAAGGCTTGAACCTTCTCTAGAAAGAGAAAATGTCTGTCCAAAAACTGTATAACACTGTGAACCAAATAACAGTGTTATTAATAGTTATTCTGTATTTTTATATTCACTGTCCTCTGCAACTGTAAAATGGTTCTTTCTTTGAAAAATCATTAAATAAGCCAATAAAATACTACATTTTAGGCAGAAGACTTAATTTGAACTTGAAAATGTAATATCTTAAGAGCTTTCGGTCGTCTTTGCAGTTTCATCCTTTTGGGGTAACCCTGCATATCATGTCAAATTTAGACGACAATACTGATACGACTTAACTACCTTTTAGCTTCTCTAGTCTTGATATTACGCACAGTATTAGAAAACCAAATTCAAAGAAAGTCAAAACATTTTTGTTCTTCTCTTAGCACTTCAATTTGAAGAGTTGTAATTAGCATTTTAGATTTCAATCTGTTATGCAATTTACTTTAATCTGACGTGGACATTATACAACCTTCAAGCTTTAGGTTTAAAAATCTCATCGAGATAGACTTGTTAAAGGAAATATTGACGGAATATCAAATGATTCTCAATGAAAAAAGATGCAGGTTCAATTCTCTACAGTACACGTTAGCCTCTATTTTAGTCATAATGAGAAAATTATTGTCATTTTTTTCGCTTTGATAGCAAAACCTCAATCGAACAAAATCAATTTTTAGCTCTAAAAACAAGGCTTTCTCAATCACTCTTGAAACTGCGTCTAATAGAATTTAACCTGAAGAATATTCTCGAATAAAGCGCATAGACCAAGAATGGATTGGGGGTGAGAGGATATTTGATGAAGTCGGAACCAGAATCTGAAAAAAAAATAAAAAATTTAAATTTGAAAAATTGCATTTTTCCAGACATTTTGTAATAATCTTTGTAATCTTTAATCTTACAAAATTTAAAAAGTTTCAAGCTGGAACAAAACCCAAACTCATGGTTTTAATATGGCCAATGTGTTTATAACTTTAACCGTAAACTAAACTTAATTTTATCAAAATTATCTGCGAAGATCAATCTAAATAAAAAAATAATTTTAAATAAATAAATTTTAAAATACTGCATTGCAAACAAGGTTACAAACGATATGTTGTGCCTTGACATTGACACTGAGCTAAAGAAATAATCAGAATGATAATCAGAATGATAATCAGAATGATAATCAGAATGATAATCAGAATGATAATCAGAATGATAATCAGAATGATAACCAAAATTATAATAAGAATTATAACCAAAATGATAATCAGAATGATAATCAGAATAATAATCAGAATGATAATCAGAATGATAATCAGAATGATAATCAGAATGATAATCAGAATGATAATCAGAATGATAATCAGAATAATAATCAGAATGATAATCAGAATGATAATGAATGATAATCAGAATGATAATCAGAATGATAATCAGAATGATAATCAGAATGATAATCAGAATGATAATCAGAATGATAATCAGATGATAATCAGAATGATAATAAGAATTATAACCAAAATGATAATCAGAATGATAACCAAAATGATAACCGGAATGATAATCAGAATGATAATCAGAATGATAATCAGAATGATAATCAGAATGATAATCAGAATGATAATCAGAATGATAATCAGATCAGAATGATAATAAGAATGATAATCAGAATAATAATCAGAATGATAATCAGAATGATAATGAATGATAATCAGAATGATAATCAGAATGATAATGAATGATAATCAGAATGATAATCAGAATGATAATCAGAATAATAATCAGAATGATAATCAGAATGATAATGAATGATAATCAGAATGATAATCAGAATGATATTCAGAATGAAAATCAGAATGATAATCAGAATGATAATCAGAATGATAATCAGAATGATAATCAGAATGATAATCAGAATGATAATTAGAATGATAATCAGAATGATAATCAGAATGATAATGATAATCAGAATGATAATGAATGATAATCAGAATGATAATGAATGATAATCAGAATGATAATCAGAATGATAATCAGAATAATAATCAGAATGATAATGAATGATAATCAGAATGATAATCAGAATGATATTCAGAATGAAAATCAGAATGATATCAGAATGATAATCAGAATGATAATCAGAATGATAACCAAAATGATAATCAGAATGATACCAAAATGATAATCAGAATGATAATCAGAATGATAATCAGAATGATAATCAGAATGATACCAAAATGATAATGAGAATGATAATCAGAATGATACCAAAATGATAATGAGAATGATAACCAAAATGAAAGTCATTTCTGATCAGACCTTTATCTATAACTGTTCAAAATTTGAACATTTTTGTTGTTTCACCCTTTCGTTGTAAAAACAGACTGAACTTCATAGAAATCAAAGAAAGACGACATTCATACTTGTACTTACTATACTGAAGGTTTTACCTAAGGTACATAGCTCTGAAGGCGAAGTACAACTGTACAGGGTCAGTGTATACGTAGGAGAAAGGTGCACAGAACATTGACATCCCATGGAACGGAATCACACCGCTAAAATATTAAATTGGAATAAATCAACCCTTGATAACTTATTCTACATTGTTTATACAGTTGGACAAGCAAAGCTGTGAAAAAAGAAGAAGTCCAGATAAAGCTGAACTTATAAAACCTATATTTAAATAGCAAGATTAAAAAGTATCGGCGTCGGTTTACTTTTAAATCAATTTGAGTAAATTTTGAAAACCAACCATAACAAAAATGCAAAATATTTTTTAATATTTTTACCTGGGAGGGTACAGTACTTGGTTTTCACTGAGCCCCCCTCTACCTCTTAAAACTCCTTTGGGGGGGTTAGCTGAGCCGCAAGAGAACATTTCAGCAACCTGAGATAACATTTTTTCTAATAAAAAATATTTCTTGGCAGAAATTTATTTTCCATTGCAAATGATTTTTCTGGTAACCTTTCTGATCTTAGTAATGTTAGTTAAGAAACAAATGAAATATTTTGATGTCCCATTGGACCATGCATGGAAATGCATGATTACGTAATAAATGAAATGATAAATATATTATGTAATGAGTAATGATCAATGTCGCCTATAATTTTGCATATTTTTCTTTTTTCTTTTGTAAAGCTATATATTCAAAAATTCATTTAATTACATTTAAACTACACCATTTATGTATTTATATCTTTGTGTGTGAATAAATCTTTATCATAATACTATCACTGTAAATAATCAACATGTAATTTTGGAAAGAGGAAATATGAACCTCGAAGGGACTGTTAACAGTTTTCTGTTCTGAAAATATATAAATTTGATAAAAATTCGTGCGTTGCCTTTGCTGCATAAAATCAGAATTCTAAGTTCTTTATTTGCAGAGAACAAAATATGAAAATTATTTTATTTCCGACAAAAAACTTTTATTTTGCTCTGAAAAAGGTTAAAATCGTACTTTTTGGGATCGGGAATGAAATATAAAGGGTCAGTGTACTTTACATTAAAAGTCAATTAAAAATATGAAAAAACGTATGTTTCAACCAACCTGGGTATCTCTACTGAAACAAAGCATAGTTTTATAAATCATATCATCAAATATAAAATATTGATCATCATTTGCAGCATTCAACTCAATATCCTAAAAATAAACGTTAACCAATTTTCTCATACTGATATAAAAATATTAGAATGTTCGATACGTCGAATAGTATTCGATTAAGCTCGAAAGTTCGAATTTCAAAAGTTTGAAAAGCATCATTTGTAAGTGTGTAACTCGTGGAAGACGACTGTTAGACCTTTTGTTTTAAATAGAATTAACAAGAAACGCGGCAATTTGAGTGTGTCTAATCACTGTAAGCGTAATTTCAAGTGACCCTAAATGCAAAGATGGCAATGTCTGATTTACAACAGTACTTCTAAAAGCTTTGTCTGATCAAGTATGAATTAGATATGCATGTTTTGTGTATTAAATTATTTAAACTGTTAAAATTTACAGAAACACATTTTGAGTCAGAAAAACGACGTTATCTTCCACATTTTAGATCAGTTAAAGGTTTCCGAAGTACCGTTGTAAATCGGGCACTGTCATCTTTGCATGGAATAGAATGTCACTTGAAATTACGCTTACAGTCCTTTATACATTTCAATTAACTTGTAAGCTTGGTGTAAACCAACACCAAGCATATAAATGTCGTCTTCTTACTCCGCTGTTTTATTGATCCCAAATCCCGATATCTGTTTCAGATTTAGAAATCAAGAAAACTAATCTCTACCTTTATAATGAGTTTGTCCAACATTATATCTGTAGATATTACAGCTTCTCTCAATTCATTGTAGGTCACAATATCTTTCTCTATGATCTCGCATCCTAATACCTAGATACAAAAAATAGAAATATTGACAAATGCTTATAGAATGGTCATGGTGAATGTGCAAACTAACTTTTATATTACTTTTACTTTGAAACTTTAATCCAGTACTCATAGATTAACCATTAAGAATGAGACTGTAAAAACTGTAAAAACTGTAAAATTAAGAGTTCTGCCTTGAATATTGTCTTTAATTGGGTTATAAAATGATTTATCAATGAAAACAAACAAGTGTACAGTTGCACGGATTCATGAATTTCAGGAAATTCTGTACAGTCGTCGCTGATGCCCCATCCTTTGTGTGAAACCCTATACAGAGTGTCCCACGAAACATGACAGTTGGTGAATAGTTTAAAATGTCTTTTTCCATAATTTGTTCAGCTGTTTGATACCAAACATCAATGAAAATATTATATAGGAGTTATGTTATATTAAAATTGATTTCAAAGTAAAATATAATAGGCAAAAGATTTGTTTAACTAAAAATAACTATTTATTAAATGTCATGTTTCGTGGGACACCCTGTATTAAAAATCTATATCTAAGACGACATTATTTTCAGATTTTTCCGAATACGACATTTAAAATTACCTGAGCCCAGACACATCCTCTTAAACTGTTAGGACATCCTCTTTTCAAGTATTCCTTGGAAAATAAATTCGAATTAATTATACTGGCTTTCATAACACTGTGGAATAGGAAGACGACATCGAAGCAATCTAATGCGGATTTCATGCTGTTGTAATGCAAATAATTTTACCAGCGTGAAATTCGACTAGTGAATTTGCTACAGGGTGTCCCACGAAACATGACAGTTTGTGAATAGAAATAGTTAATTCATCATCACTTTTCTTATTCTTCTCTTCTCTTCTAGTCTTTGTTTTTACTATACTATAATAATTAAATTAGTCCCATTTTAAGTAGAAATTGACGATTATAAATGTAAGATCCTTCTCGAAGACTGTTTGAAGGAGGAAATTACCGCTTGTTTCCAGAACTTGGTAGTGAACATCCCCTTAAATATTCTAAAAATTGCAACCAGAGAGCCATCCAGTCTTGTATATTGGTGTAAACTGCCCCAAAATTAAAATTGGGGTGGTATGTTATTTTTTTTCTGTGCGTATATTCATTTTTTATTTTGGTTGTCAGTGGAAATATGGAAAGTAACCTTGGATTTTTAAAAACTTTGTTATTTGTTATTTTTCTTTTTTGCTTAAAGGAACTGTAAACATAGTTAATGACCCCTCTAAAAAAATAAAGGGGTTGAAGTTAGAGGGGATAAATAATGAAGATATTAAAAGGTTTACTATTTTTAAAGATCCTCCAATTAAAATTGTCCACAGTGAATATCGAGATCACTTTGGGACCCTTTGTATTTTTATCTTAGCAACAATAAGATTGATATCCTCTTTTTTATTTCTTACAATCTTCAAATTCTGTTCATTTTCTTCTTTGTTTCTCTGCATAGTTATAAAGAGAAGGTGACTGTAAGATAACAATGGTTGAGTAATATAGAGTCATGTTTTCAGATTAATTATTATTAACTTGTATATTTTCAGGAATATTTCAGTACAAAAGAATATTTTTAACAAAAAGAAAGAATAAAACTTGACTGTTGTTCAAATTGTTTATCATAAATTTAGCCTTTATAGGATTAACAGATTGAAAAATGTTGAATCCATTTTTATCTTTAAGGTTTTTTTTTCATATTTGTTACGTCCTCTTTAGTTAATTATAAATGTTCTATCTCAAAGTAAAGAGTTCATTGTAATTTGTTTGAGGAGAAACCAAAAATTCAAATGAAAAAGTTACGCACTAATCATCAGGATTTTGAATATCTAATGCAAAAGTTCGTAGTATTGGGCAGAAATAATTTAGAATAAAAAGTGGATTATTCACTATCATAAAACACTCAATGAACAACTTTTTTAAATTTGAAAATAATATAATTTGAGATTTACAGACGTGTAAACATAGAAATATAGAACAATTCCATTTGATTAAGTCTTTTCTCTTGGTTTAAAAGGAGAACAGTAGGTGATTTGAGCAACAGGTTCTGTAAAATTGTAGTGGTTTAGTGACAATAAGTTTTGTATGTTCTCCAAAGGAACTGAGTTTTTGCCACAAACTCAAATATTCTTATCCCTATATCTTGGAAACCAAATGTCATAGACCTTAGATATTTCAAACTATTAATTCTGTTAGATCAAATAATCTAAGTTTGAATTATCATAGGTTTATACAGAGATTATGCAGAGATAAAGAAATTATAAAATTTAAGGTTGTGGAAAAAACTCAATTCCTTTATGATTTAAAACTTGAATAAAAATATTCAGAATAAAATATTTTTATATATTTTATTCAACTACAAAGCACGAGATAATACAAATAAAAAAAATCACAATTTACTATGTAGTTTGGACCCGCCTAACCAGAGTAGGTTGTTTTTAATTGGTTGGCCCACTATAAACGAATGAGAATTGCAGATAAAAACAATGCACATTGTACATTTTAAACATAAGAATGATGATAAATTAGGAAAAACAGGATTTTGAAACACAACAAGAGTCAGAATTATTCATAAAAACGTTTTTTGTGTACAATGTAAATTTACAGTTCTAATACCAAAAAATGGGGAAATTCTTTAATTCTTTAGAAAACACCATATTAGAATATGATTCAAATTAAATAATTGAATTTATTAACCTATGTAAAAGCTTTAGTATTTTTATGTTTTTAGGTTTATAAGGGCAGCAATGTTTAATAATCTAAATCAAGTGTTTTATCCCTAAACAATAGATTTCCGGTTTATTTTCAGATTTAAATTGCTTGTTAAAGTACTTAATTACAGAAGTATTGTTGTTCCATGAATAGAAAAAGGATGTAACATATGGAAATTTTTTATCAGATAAAATAATATACTACTGGTCGACTAACTGTCATCAAAACTCTTTGTTAATAATATTTTATTCACATGGTGTTTTATAATCTTGTTAATTTTAAAACTTTAATTTGGATTTTGAAAATTTACATTTACAAAAACAAATACAAAAATGTTTAATTATTTATGTCTTATAAAAGAGGAGTTTCTTCTATGGAAAATCTGTAAAACTTCAATTATAATAATTAACATTCAATGATATCTCTTAGAATAGTTCCTAAATATTTTATTTTGTTTTGATTAATGTACAAATGGTACATTCACATTTACATCTTTAGACAAAGGAACCAAAACACTTGCCTAAAATTATATTCCATTGTCTACAGATACAGATACAGATTACAGAATGCAGGATACAGATTACAGAATGCAGGATACAGAATGTAGAATTCAGAATGCAGAATACAGAATACAGAATAAGAATGCACAAAACAAAATGCACAATACAGAATGCAGAACACAGAATGCAGAATACAGAATACATAATATAAAATACAGAATACAGAACTCAAAATTCAAAATACCAATTCAAAATACCGGATAAGGAACATAGAAGTTTTATTTCTGAATGCAGAAGAAAGAATACAGAATTCAGAATACATAATAAAAAATACAGAATACAGAACTCAAAATAAAGAATTCAGAATACGGGATTATGAATACAGAAGTTAGAATACAGAATGAAGAATACAGAATGCACAATACAGAAGGCAGAATACAGATTACAGAACGCATAATACAGAATGCATTATTCAGAATGCAGAATACAGAATGCAAAATACAGAATGCAGAATTCAGAATGCAGAGTACAGATTACAGAATGCAGAGTACAGATTTCAGAATGCAGAAAAAAAAATACAGAAAAGGAATACAGAATAAGAATGCACAATACAGAATCCAGAATACAGAATGCACAATACAGAATATTCCGTATTTTGTATCTGTGTTCTGTACTCTGTGACTGTATTCTATGTGCTAGATGCAAAGACGATATTTAAAGACTTACCTAAACCAGTCCCTATTAAATCATTTATTAGGATTATTTTCACATTAAAAGACGATCTTCAGTTAATAATAAGCCCCTCTGTAGGTCCTCCGCGTCCCTATAATCTCCCTCAAACTTATACCAAACTCCCCCTTCTCTCTCTCTTCATATTGGTATGAGTGAGCGTTGGTGAGACAGTAAGGAGGGAAGGAGTAGGAGGGTAGGGAGGGGGAGGGAAGGAGTAAGTGTAAAAGCGAAGCCTTTTCTTATGATAAGCGACCTTTTATAAAATTGCTGATATGAATCGCAATTTGACTATTTTTAATGTTTTAGATAAATAAACGAAGTACGACAATAAATCAAATAGTTTCTGATAAGTTTTAAATAAAATGTTATACAAAGAAGAATTCAAGTAGCTTTGGCTCGCCCAAAAACAAACAATGCAGGATTCAAAGGTTAAACCTCTAACAGTTTTTAGGCCTTAAGATATTCGAATTTCTGTTTTATAGTTTAATCAATAAGCCCTGCATTAAATGTTGCCACGCTTTTAATGGCGGACAAAGTATTTCTGAATAAGTTTTAATGTTTCTTTGTTATGAACCGAATTTCTATATTTCACTTTTTGTTCTCAAGTATATATTATTCACGTGTTTAGTTCGTGAGGTTTGAACTTTTGAATGTGTAACTTTTATCCTACCATGAGATTGTTCCTCTCCGTTTCAGGAGTCTTCCAATCCTTCTTAGCTACTTTTGTGAACCATACCCCCTAATGTAACCCTGTTGTAAAGGTCGTCTCCGATAGACTGTACCTCCGTTGAACCCTCCGTCCACCCGCCAAACCAAACATTGCCAAGGATTTTGCATAAATATAAACAATAACCTCATGGAGCTAATAAAACTTTGAGTGCATTAAAAGAACTCATTTAAACATAATTTTCAGTGAATCATTCACAAATAAACAGTGAAATTACTTTAACCAGATAAATATTCATTTCAGAAGAATTAAATTGCTTTAGACTTCAGTTCAAACAACTTTTCGGCCTAACACAGTTTTCTAGATTGTAAGTTTTTCACAACAGTATTTTTTTTTAAAAAAAACCTTTTTTTATTTTATCAGTTCACAACAGTGCCTTTAAACACTTTATTTATCGATTCACAACAGCAATAAAATATGATCCCCAAATCCTGCTAAACCTACTAAACCTAAAATCTCCAATCCTGCTAAACCTACAAAACCTTCAACTGTTTAATCTTTATTAACAATTATTATTTATATGCATGTACGCCAATAACAATTTGTATTTTGTAGGAAACCTCGTTACTGAAATATACATTTTCAAGAAGTTGTTCTCATCTATGTGTGTCTGGTTGAAAAGAGTGTTTCCCTAGCCTATTTGCCTTTTGGATTTGTCATTCTTTGAGTTACATATCCTCTGCTTCAGTTCATCCCGCTTCGAGCAATATTCCTTTTGATCGGCTCACAACTTTATATACATCCTTAACGTTTAGATTTTCGTTTAGATTTTCGTTTAGCTATGTATTTCAGTCCAAGGAAAAATTTTGACAATATTAATCATAGAAATGATTAGTTAGAAAAATAGAATAATTACGAATATAGAACTTAATATATAACAATATTTGAATAAAAGTATAAACAATCTGATTTTACAAATTATATATATATATATCTATCTTTACTTAATACTATTGGATTTCAACCTCTATGAATCAGTTTATGGTGAATAGATAAACGAGAATTACAGATATTGACAAAACGAATAGTTACAAATAAAATGATTTATTACCTAGATTTTCCAATTTGTTTCTTCAAAGATACACTTCAAAATCACTGGGTCATTTTACGATAAATACAGATCTGAGAGCAAAGATTTTGGATTCAAATTCAAACTAACTAACCCGAGTTAGGATCTGTCTTGGCTTTTTATAGTAAACCATGATAGATAGATTGTTCTAGAATGTTCTCGCAAATGCTTAGCTTGTTTTTTGCGCTGCATGGTGGCTTGTTTATTCTAGAACTTTCTTGTGAAAAAGGTGACTCACGTATTCTTTGCGTACATCTTTTCTTCTAGATGGTTCTAGAAGTTTTATTGTTTCTACGATCTTTTACACAGGGATGTTTAGCCTTGAATCTCGATAATTGATGATAGGTACACAGGCTAATTAGTTCCCAGATTCAAGTCCAATTATATATTTATCGTCAATAATTACTTATATAGATAAACATAGTTAGAATTAAAACTTGACATTTTACATAAGAGGAGGGAAGGAGAAGGGGGGAGGGAAGGGAAGGAGTAGGGGGAGGGAAGGAGTAGGGGGAGGGAAGGAGAAGGAGGATAGGGAGGGGGAGGGCTCTAGTCTCTACCTGATTTGGTTTGGATAAATCCGTGCAGAGGGAGAATCCCTGACGTCTTATTGGTCCTCTAATCGAGCCGTTCTCTACGCCTATTGGATGATGTCCAGTATATAAACAAAGATTTAATCATAAAATTAAATGCAAATGTAGTCCTTAGCTGCTGTTTACATTTTTTCAAATGTAAACATTAGCTGCGCTTTTCTTGAATAGATAGATAGATAGATAGATAGATAGATAGATAGATAGATAGATAGATATATAGATAGATAGATAGATAGATAGATAGATAGATAGATAGATATACATAGATAGATAGATAGATAGATAAATAGATAGATAGATTATATATATAGTGTGTTTAGGCTTTTTAGCCTACTAAAATATTTATTGACATAAATCAGAAATTAGGTTCGAAGGCTCCTCTTAACCACAAATGCAAGTTTCAAATATATAAATACATTTCAATCTTCAAAATTGTTAACCCTAAACAATGAGTTTACTCCGTTGTAAGGTCGTCTCTGACCAAGATTTTCTCCGGCAGCCAAACAAAACATTTGACCCCCGATGCACAGTGTAAACAATTTCACGTGCTTCAAATTCAGTTAAAACCCCGTAAAACTAGTGATTTACATATATTTAACTATGGTAGTTCTCACTGCGCATTTCGAGATCACTCCCCCTTTTTAACTCAACAAAAATACAGTTTTAGTAATACTAATATATTAGTATAAAATTGTTTAATGTTTAATTGGGTAACTTACTAGTTGGGTGTGTCTGGGGAAATTAAGGAGTGATTTGAAATCGGAGGAGGTGATCAGGTCATTTTAAAACATTTGGATATTACTTCCGAAAATAAAGCCCAGTTGTAGAAGTAGAATTGGATTTCAGAATTATTCACGGATTGTAGGGTTTAAGTATTCACTAGTTATTATGTTAATATTCAATATGTTTTCTTTTTCATGGGCGGAGGGATGCCGAAATATATTTTAGACTGATCCGAGGGTAAGGGTAGGAAAGTGGGCAGAAGATTTATGTGCAACAATATTGTGTTAAATAGTGCTTCAAGTAGGTACAATCCACGTGAATAGGGAGGTCGTTCATTAAACATTTTTCTCTATATAATATGCGGTTCTACCCTTCAAATAGTCCTATAATATTAAAAAATGTGCTGGGTCCTTTTTCCAAAGATTTTCAAAAATATTTAAATTACAATTTGATTTTTACTTTCTATACAAATTTCGTAGACATAATTTCACATGCTTAATGATAGAAGTGAGGATTTTTCAAAATAAATGACTTAAAGATATTTTTGAATTCTTTTTGAAAATCTTAGGAGTACATTTAGAATACATTTTAAAGGTTGAAAAGGCATTTCAGAGAAAAATCTGTCAAGTTCAGTAGGCTATAGAAAGCCTAAACACACTTTTTTATATATTATATTATTTAACTACATAATATTTTATATAGTTCAGTATTTTTTATCAAAATAATTTTTGTTTTGTTTTTTAAAACCACAAATAAAAATGATAAATTTATATTCGAAAAACCAGGATATTTTTATTTTTTGCTGAGTCCCAGGTTTAAAGGGAACCAGTTTTTAAAAATCTTAGGAAAAGGGACTGAGTATATTAAAAGTACATTTTAAAGGTTAAAAAGGCATTTTAGAGAAACATCTGTCAAGTTCAGTAGGCTAGAAAGCCTAAACACACTTTTTTATATTATATTATTTATCTACGTAATATAATAGTTCAGTATAACGATCAAAATAATTTTTTTATCTTTAAAACCACAAATAAAAATGATAAATGTTTAGTTGAAAATCAATGATATTTTTATTATTTTGCTCAGTCCCAGGTTTAAAGGGAACCATTGTGAGTCGGCCATGAAGAGTACATTGATATGACTTCCACAATCAAAGCATATCAATATGATATCTACAGTGAAGATATCATATTTGACTCTTATGCATCTTTAATGACTCTTGAATTATGTTCAGAGGTAATTTTTAGAGTTTTAGTATCCATTACAAATAAATAAACCTAATGATAATGAAAAATATGTGTTATAATATCTTTAAATTAACAAAATTCTTAATTCAACCAGTTTTGTCTATGAATGGAAGGACCAGACTCTCTTTTGTCTGTGAACTGCAATACCAGACTCTCTTTTGTCTGTGAACTGCAATACCAGACTCTCTTTTGTCTGTGAACTGCAATACCAGACTCATTTTTGTCTGTGAACTGCAATACCAGACTCTCTTTTGTATGTGGACTAGAGTAACAGTCTCTCTTTTGTCTGTGAACTGCAATACCAGACTCTCTTTTGTATGTGGACTAGAGTAACAGTCTCTCTTTTGTCTGTGAACTGCAATACCAGACTCTCTTTTGTCTGTGAACTGCAATACCAGACTCTCTTTTGTATGTGGACTAGAGTAACAGTCTCTCTTTTATCTGTGAACTGCAATACCAGTCTCTCTTTTATCTGTGAACTGCAATACCAGTCTCTCTTTTGTCTGTGAACTGCAATACCAGACTCTCTTTTTTCTGTGAACTGGAGAACAAATTTCTCTTTTGTCTCTGAATTGAAGTTTAAAGCTCATTGTAAAACCAGCCACCAACCAAACCCAAAATCATGATGTAACACAACTTGCGTAGTTTCCCTGTTCAAACATATACGCAATCTTTAGCGTATATATTTTCTCTGGCCGGGTAAACATATTCATACACGCAAACAATCTTTATAGACCCTATTTCCCATACAGGGTGTACCACATCATTTCAGATGGTTTATGGGTCTAAATTTTCGGGACTACTAATTAGAAAGATTAAATCAAATTAAAAAATTTTACAAGCCTACCAAAAAAATCGCATAAAAAGCAATGTTTATAGCTTTCTTTCACAAACAGGGTGTCCCACATAATTTCATATGGTTTATATGTCTAAATTGCGATTTTCGGGACTTCTCAGAAAATTAGAAAGATTAAATCAATTTAAAAAATTGTATAAGCCTAATATATAAGTATTAGGTATTTCAGTGTTACTCTAATATGATATGGGACACGCTGCAGTTTAATAGCACACTTTCCATTCATACATATATTTAACTAATTGTGAAGTTTAATGGGGTCGTCTACGTCAAGTAACCAATCATTTAAAGAGATACAAACCCGATTTACAATTTTATATAAAATACCATAGTGATACTGCATTTTACCTGTATCTGTAAAAAATGATAAAGAATGCCTTGATTTTTTAATCTAAATATTGGATAATTGAAAATGTGATTCTTTATCTAAGTGATTTCATATTCTTTATTGTTAGTTCGATGTGGTGTTATCTTGAGATTATATTTAAGATTTTAAATTGTTTCTTTTCGATTTTGAAAAAATTTTATGGTAGATAAATAGAAAAGAATTTTGCAGATTTGTATGTGTTTCCATATTTCTAGCTTGTATTTAATATTGTGACTCGTATTATGCTGTTTTAAACTAAACATTCTAGAATTTAATTGCTCATAATAACTGTAGGGTGAAATACGTCCCCTTCTCTGAGCAATTATAAAGCACCTGTTTTTATCCGTATTATGTTGTTTTAAACTGAAAGTTCTAGAATCTAATTGCTTATAATTACTCCATGATGAAATTCGTCCCCCTGTTCTCTGTTAGAGCCAATCAGATCTCATGCAAAGCAATTACGATAATTAAGATAATTAAAAAGGTACCCAACTCTTTTCTCCCCTCCAATAGGAACCCTTACTGCCCAATTATGTATCATTATAAATGTAACCAACCAATCAAAATCTGAATAGTTCAATTATCGCGCGCAGTTACTGCTCCCTTGGGAGTATAAAAAGGGGCTTGATTTCTCCCCAGTCTCAGTTCAGAGCAAAGAAATTTCTCCAGAGTGAAACTGCGTATGATTCTCTCTATTCAGGTCTTGAAGTTTTCTTTATTACTTTAGTTCTTACCCCCTTTCCCTATTCTAAGTTTCACCAATTTAACCAGTTTCTTTTGATTGTTACTTTCACTCTGAAGGCTCGAACTCATGTATTTTCATCGTACTTAGTATTAAGGATTTGTATTGTGTCAGGTTCACAAAATAATAAAATATCCTCTTGTCTTTATTGTGTTTATTTGAGACCAGAACTTTGAGTTCATATTTATTTCAAGTTAGAGGGATAGTTGAGCAGTTTGGTTTTTTATGAATATTTAGGCTAGAATATAAAGATTTGTCATTCTCTTACAGATTGATTTGTTTCACTGTTTATGGAATTCTTCATCAAGTGGCGATGTTTTTTGATAGTTCATTCTTTACGTTTTCAAAAAGTACTGGGGGTTATAATTTGTTTTTTTTAATGCTATTTTCTTTAAATATAAAAGTATTAAAAAAGAATTTGAACTCTAGGCTTTAACTATAAAACAGGCCTAAGTACATACATTCATTAGCAGCCAGTATATTCTTTGAAAATTAATTTTGTATCGTAAATTTCAAGGACTGCATGTGGGCAATTTATATTGTTGATGAAATCATCTGAGATGTAAACAAATTTTGAGTTCATTTTTTTTAGTAAACTAGGCTTTCCTGTAAATAATTTTCGCAGATTTTTTTTTTCAAATTAGCGCATTTTCAAAAAAAATTTCACAAACAATTCTTAGGATTTTTTTCTTTCAGTTTTAATGTTCCATAAACCTTCCCTGGGATCATTTGAGGTCCCACACAAAATTTGGGCCCGATCGGTTAAGCCGGTTTGACATTTTTTGTGGATACAAACGGACAGACAGACAAGAAAGTATATATATATATAGATTGTAATTTTTTATTAAATTTAAAGCATGCAATATCTATGTCGTCCTTATAGTAGCAGTCTTTTTAAACCTTTTAACCATTCCTGAGCTGGGAACTTTTGAATGGTGGATATCGGGATTAATGCTTGATCCACTCTTTTTGCTAATCTCGAGACTAAATAATGCTTATTCTTCTCATGTTATTAATCTCCAGATTAATTAACAGATCGGGATTAAGGATATCACATAAAGTGTTCAGCTCTGGACAAATAACATGATTATTTAATTAAAGGAACTTTAGACGTAATTTGAATTCATTCCGCCATTTTACTCCATTGTTTCTGTTGCAGAAAAGAGTGATATCTCATTCATGCATGTGTATCGGACATGCCAATCTATACATGGAGGGTCACTTAAAATGATGTCAACGATCCCTTTAGGTTTGCTTGTGACCTAAGAATGCATGAGATTGGGTGATCTAGTGCACTATAATATAGATTATAGATGGTAAAATATATATTTGCGGACAGAAAGGAAAATCAGCTTCGTTTATGCGGAAAAAGGAAGAGAAGCTTTAAAACTCTCGGGGGGGGGGGGGCATTTATATAAAGGAGGTAATTGGAAAAATACGACGTCCCCTACCCAGTTAGTATAAGGAGGTGGGAGGGGGGTGACGCCCCCACATGAAAGTGAAAGCGGAATGAGCTAGTTCTCCAGCACCCCTGGAATAGGCATATCTTTACTTACAGGACATAGAATGGCCTTCGGTAATAGGGGCAATATATAAGAGAGGGGGGAGGAGGGAGGGGCATTTAAATGATTCTAAAAAATTACTAGGTTTTAAAGAACTGAATTTATATTTTATATTAAAAACTTTCAAACTAATTTTTGATACGATACTTTTCTCTTGATCGTAGAAGCCTCTTCTAAATGTAACTTTTTTTTTTGTGTGAAATATCGCAAAAGGGGCAACTTAAACCGCTTAAACACATTCATCAATACAGTAAAGCATGTGAACAATAACATTTAGAAGGTTTTTTTAATGTGGAAACAATAGAATTTAATTTGATTGTAGCAAAATCAGTTTGCATTGGTTTCAACTGTTTAAAATAATAGACCGCAAATTTGCATTGCCTTAAGTTATCTATTTAAATAAAACTTTTAAAACATTTTTTTGTTTGTCAAACTGTTTTTTTAAACAGAAAAAGAATGATATAGCGTATTTTGATTTGAATACAGTATCCATTAAATTATGTTATTCAATCAACTAATTTATAAAAAAAAAAAACGGCTATAGAATATTTTAGCTTTTAATCTATTTTCCAATAAACATAGAAATTAATTTACAATATCTACCTTCAGGGTATTCCAATTAACATGGGAATTAATTTACAATATCTACCTACATGGTGTGTCAATAAACATGGGAATTAATTTACAATATCTACCTAAATGGTGTTCCAATTAACTTAGACGCAAATATTTTCGCTATGAATTTCTCCGAAAAAAAATTAACTTAAAACCTTCGTAAACAAATCATTCTCATATTCTTTTTTCCCTTCAAAATATTAATACAAATAGTTTTTTTCCTTCAAAATATTAATAAACATAATTCTTTATTTTTCTTCAAATATTAATACACATAATTCTTTTTTCCTTTCAAACATTAATACACATAATTCTTTATTTTTCTTCAAAATATTAATACACATAATTCTTTTTTTCCTTTCAAACATTAATACACATAATTCTTTATTTTTCTTCAAAATATTAATACAAATAATTTTTTTCCTTCAAAATATTAATAAACATAATTCTTTTTTTACTTTCAAACATTAATACACATAATTCTTTACTTTTCTTCAAATATTAATACACATAATTCTCTATTTTTCTTCAAATATTAATACAAATAATTCTTTATTTTTTTTCAAAATATTAATACACATAATTCTTTATTTTTCTTCAAATATTAATACAAATAATTCTTTATTTTTCTTCAAAATATTAAGACACATAATTCTTTATTTTTCTTCAAATATTAATACACATAATTCTTTATTTTTCTTCAAATATTAATACACATAATTCTTTATTTTTCTTCTAATATTAATAAACATAATTCTTTATTTTCCTTCAAATATTAATACAAATAATTCTTTATTTTTCTTCAAAATATTAATACACATAGTTCTTTATTTTCCTTCAAATATTAATACACATAATTCTTTATTTCTCTTCAAAATATTAATACAAATAATTTTTTTCCTTCAAAATATTAATAAACATAATTCTTTATTTTTCTTTAAATATTAATACACATAATTCTTTTTTTACTTTCAAACATTAATACACATAATTCTTTATTTTTCTTCAAATATTAATACACATGATTCTTTACTTTTCTTCAAATATTAATACACATAATTCTTTATTTTTCTTCAAAATATTAATACACATAATTCTTTATTTTTCTTCAAATATTAATACACATGATTCTTTACTTTTCTTCAAATATTAATACACATAATTCTTTATTTTTCTTCAAAATATTAATACACATAATTCATTATTTTTCTTCAAATATTAATACACATGATTCTTTACTTTTCTTCAAATATTAATACAAATAATTCTTTATTTTTCTTCAAATATTAATACACATAGTTCTTTATTTTTCTTCAAAATATTAATACACATAATTCTTTATTTTCCTTCAAATATTAATACAAATAATTCTTTATTTTTCTTCAAAATATTAATACACATAATTCATTATTTTCCTTCAAATATTAATACACATAATTCTTTATTTTTCTTCAAAATATTAATACACATAATTCTTTATTTTTCTTCAAATATTAATACACATGATTCTTTACTTTTTTTCAAATATTAATACACATAATTCTCTATTTTTTTCAAATATTAATACAAATAATTCTTTTTTTTTTCAAAATATTAATACACATAATTCTTTATTTTCCTTCAAATATTGATACAAATAATTCTTTATTTTTCTTCAAAATATTAATACACATAATTCATTATTTTCCTTCAAATATTAATACACATAATTCTTTATTTTCCTTCAAATATTAATACACATAATTCTTTATTGTTCTTCAAAATATTAATACACATAATTCTTTATTTTTTTCTTCAAATATTGATACACATAATTCTTTATTTTCCTTCAAATATTAATACACATAATTCTTTATTTTTCTTCAAATATTAATACTCAAAATTCTTTATTGTTCTTCAAAATATTAATACACATAATTCTTAATATTTTCCTTCAAATATTAATACACATAATTCTTTATTTTCCTTCAAATATTAATACAAATAATTCTTTNTACACATAATTCTTTATTTTCCTTCAAATATTAATACACATAATTCTTTATTGTTCTTTAAAATATTAATACACATAATTCTTTATTTTTCTCCAAAAATTAATGCACATAATTCTTTATTTTTCTTCAAAATATTAATACACACAATTCTTTATTTTCCTTCAAATATTAATACACAAAATTCTTTATTTTCCTTCAAATATTAATACACATAATTCTCAATATTTTCCTTCAAATATTAATACACATAATTCTTTATTTTCTTTCAAATATTAATACAAATAATTCTTTATTTTTCTTCAAATATTAATACACATAGTTCTTTTTTTTCCTTCAATTATTAATACACATAGTTCTTTATTTTTCTTCAAAATATTAATACAAATAATTCTTTATTTTTCTTCAAATATTAATACACATAATTCTTTATTTTCCTTCAAATATTAATACACATAATTCTTTATTTTCCTTCAAATATTAATACACATAATTCTTTATTTTCCTTTAAATATTAATACACATAATTTTTTTTTTTCCTTCAATTATTAATACACATAGTTCTTTATTTTTCTTCAAAATATTAATACACATAATTCTTTATTTTTCTTCAAATATTAATACACATAATTCTTTATTTTTCTTCAAAATATTAATACACACAATTCTTTATTTTTCTTCAAATATTAATACACAAATTTCTTTATTTTCCTTCAAATATTAATACACATAATTCTTTATTTTCCTTCAAATATTAATACAAATAATTTATTTATTTTTCTTCAAATATTAATACACATCTTTTTTTTCCTTCAAATATTAATACACATAATTCTTTATTTTTCTTTAAATATTAATTCACATAATTCTTTATTTTTCTTCAAAATATTAATACACACAATTCTTTATTTTCCTTCAAATATTAATACACAAATTTCTTTATTTTCCTTCAAATATTAATACACATGATTCTTTACGTTTCTTCAAAATATTAATACACATAATTTTTTATTTTCCTTCAAATATTAATACACATAATTCTTTTTTTTCCTTCAAATATTAATACACATAATTCTTTATTTTTCTTTAAATATTAATTCACATAATTCTTTATTTTTCTTCAAAATATTAATACACACAATTCTTTATTGTTCTTCAAAATATTAATACACACAATTCTTTATTTTCCTTCAAATATTAATACACATAATTCTTTATTTTTCTTCAAATATTAATACACATAATTCTTTATTTTCTTTTAAAATATTAATGCACATAATTTTTTATTGTTCTTCAAAATATTAATACACATAATTCTTTTTTCTTCTTTAAATATTAATACACATAATTCTGTTTTTTCAAAAGCATTGAATTTATTCTTGATAGAGTAAGATAAAATGTGTATTTGTTGATATAAGATGCAAGCAAAGTTACTATGGCCGATCTATTTATCTATCTATCTATCTATCTATCTATCTATCTATCTATCTATCTATCTATCTATCTATCTATCTAATTGTTAGAAAGGGGGGTCAGGTGTCAGCTCTGCTCTCTCCCTACTTCCGCTTCATCTTTCTTAGAAAAAACCAAAATCAAAAATTTAGTTTTACAAGACTGCCGTCACAAGTTTTTAATATTAGTCTGAAAAGGAATTGAGTCTATGACACAAAGTCAAATGTTCTTATTACTATATCTTTGCAACTTGATGGTGTAAACTTTTGATATTCCATTAAGATTTTATAGATTGAGATATCATAGACTTACGACAAAAGGTTGAAACATTGAAAATTTGAGTTTGTGGCAAAAAAAATTCCTTAGTTATTCCATACTCTGACAACCTTAAATCATTTAAGACAAAAGAAAATGTTAAACATTTTTTTTCTTTAAGATTATTTTCGTGGACGTCTTTAAAATGAAATTCTTTGATCCTCTCTTATAACTCGAACTATCCCAATCTCGTCTGGTTTCCTCCACTCTCTCCTTACTTCCTTTTTGTCTTATCTTTCAGCTTTAAAGGAACTGTACATTTAATTTGAAGTGATCCTTCATTTAGAAATTGATATTTACGATTGAAAACGCTACCTTTTAAACCTTAAATACAATTTTCATCCTAAAATTGATTTATTTTTAAATGTGGTTCCTCCACTTGTAAATCCATGCAAGATATGAGAATAAAGAAATTGTAAAAAATCAACTCTTTGCTGGTTAAAAAAACGGTTGAGTTAAATTAAATGTTCAAAGAGTACCGATGTGAATTGAACAATCCAATCTTAGGGTCACTTAGAAAAACACCTATATTCCCTTTCGCTATCTTTTTAGCTCACCGTGAATAAAAAAATTACCCTTAAAATTGCTTTTCTGATTTTAAGGCTAAAACTTACAAGTTTAATTTTAAATTATAAGATTAGATTGATTAATGTTAATCAACTATGAGATTTCTTTTACAAAGCGTTAGTTATGGTATATTTATAATGTTATAATTGCAATAATTAATTTTTATATAAAGGATTTTAACACAATGAAGTACTTTAATAGAAAGCGTTTCAAACTTTATAAAGCGTTTATCTTGAATTAAAAACGTGAAATCTGTTATAGGATCACTGGCTTGTATTATAACGAAAAAAAGTTTTGTGTTTTTATTGTGTTTATTCAATGTGCATGACGCTTTTCTCTTAACTTATTGCACGCAAGGTCAGATCGTTGAAAAAAAATTCAAAACGATATTTTTTCATAAAAAGTCTGAATTTAAATTTTGAAATCGAAACAGCAAGGAAAAAATAAAAATAAGTAAATTTGGAAAAGTAGTCAAAAAAAGATCTTGGGAAAACACATTACAATTGGCGTAAATAAATTTAAAAAAAAAATATGAAAATTAACCAAATAAGTTTAAGAAAACGGAAGAAAATAGCTTAGCAAACTAAATTAAGAAATCAGCCCATATGGTTTACTAGTGTGTTATTTTCAATTTAATAATTCAATTAGTCAATTTATTTTTTTCAAAGCACTTT
>NW_019398087.1:0-25036 GCF_000591075.1 Eurytemora carolleeae
TTGGGTATGTAGGAAAAGTCAGAAAATTTCAACAGCCTCAGACCAATACTTTTTGAGTTATGTAAAAAAAACTACAGGGGGGGGTCAAATTGACCCCCCCCAGCAGGAATAGGGTTAACAATGATATAACAGGAGAAACCAATTTTCAAGAAGATTAATAATTTTCTGGAAATTTGTCATAATAGCTTTAGTTTTGACCATTCAAAAGATGTTGTAACTGTTTGCACAAACTGCTCTGAATACAGTTTTTTAAAGTTGCTAGCCTATTTCTATTTCAAATTTTGAACTTTGCTTAATCTTTCAGCATTTCCTTTGATGAAACAATAATAACAAGTTTTGCGGACTTACAAATTTATTTTCGTGAATTTTCAGAATTTTACGAAAGTCAAAAATTTGTTTAGACAACTTTTGTAATTCTGAGCACTTAAAAAGTATAAACCTTTCTTTGGGTCCTGTGAAGTCCCACACAAAATTTAGACCCAATCGGCAAAGAGATAAATATGTATTTAGTGAAACTGAGATGATACTGGCAGGAGGAAAACAGGGAGGTACTTGGCTTCTTAACGTGGAAAAATATGATATAGAAGGCGTTTTAACAGCAGCTCCAAACTTGTCGTATAGAAGGTATGTATCTGTGCAAGATTATTGGTGACAAAATTGCTGTTGTTTATTTTCAAAAAATTAAGAATATATTCCTGGCTGATGGCCATCCATATTGCCATGAAGCTCCACCACCTCAATTCGTAATCAGACAAAAAAAGCCTAAAATTAAATTGTTTATTTCTTAGAAATAAGCATATTGATCTCAGTTAAAGGCCCTATGGTGTACAATATTGTTAAAGCTTTCTTTATTGCTCCTCAGTTTCGAAAATACATCTATAAGTACACCACATGAAAAAATTACAATTTTTAGATCCAGTTCGCTGATTTAATGACTGCATTTTATGATTGGAGTTAAGATTCTAAAAGGTTGGGCTGCCTGTTTACTAAAAATTATCTTACCCCACCCAAAGTAATATTGTAGAACTCAAAGGAAAGGAGATGCTTGGAAAAAAGGATAATAAGAAACTGGACAGTAATCTACCAGGGATGGAACTCGAGGGGTATTTTTTCCCCAAACTAATGATCCCGATTAACTGCAGCTTCGGAACATTCAACACATAAACCGTCACCCCAAATCGATAATAATGAAAATCTCTTTATTTCCTGAAAAAATACATTTAATTAATATGGTTACATATTGTGAAATTAATGTTTATAATGAAAAAAAATGCTTACGATCTATTATCAGGAAGACAGGGGCAAATTGGATTTAAACAGTACTTAAATGACGGTTTTAACCTTTGAAATAAAATGGCAATTGATTTTAAATGTAAATCACTATTTTTTATAAATATTATTCTTTTGTTTAACTTTTTGAACTGTATCACTGCACATGAAGTTGTTCATACTATCTGAGAGGTTAAGTTTGGTTTGGTCTGGCTCCAAGAGAAAATCTAAGTCAAAGACTACTTTACAACAGAGAACTCAATGTTTAGGGTTAACAAATATATCTATCTTCATTTAAAAGATATTTTCAAAAAACCATTACAGTGTTTAGATTTTGTATTCACCTACTCGAGTTCAACATATATAACAAAACTAATTATACGCATAGAAAGAACATAAAATTTTGAAAAATCAATCTCATCCCACTCTCTATTGAGAATTAAGCATTAAGTCCACTAATAATGGGTTAAAGTTTCATCTCAAAGTTGGAAACATTTCTGGCTGAGACGGGTCGGGCCTGGCTGGGCTGGATCGGTTCTACGCCAAGTCAGACCGGACAGGAACACAGTTAAACAGTACAAATGTAATTTTATTCCTAGCGCTTCATGTGGCATATTTATAGATTTATTTTCGAAACTGACTTCGACTTGATTTGTAAATACTAACTTTAAATTGTTAAGATCTGGGCCTGGATGTATTATGTACAACGAAGAAGTTTATGTAGCGGGTGGATACAATGCAGGAAGGTAAATAAATATGGCAGGGTTATTTTTTACTTTTAAATAGGGTTTCCAATGAGAATTCCGCGCACTACAGTGCAGAATAGCACTCAAATGTTCTCATTTTGCGCGGAATTGTGCGAAATTGCACGGAAATTACATGGCATGCGCAATTGCGAGCAAGTACAATCCACTGGCGTTGGAAACCCTACTTCTAAAAGAACATTAAAATTGTAATGGTATTTAGCCGTCTTTCTGATGTGGAGGTTTTTGACCTCAAAACAAATGTATGGAGAATAATCAGCAAGATGAATAATGAGCGAGAATTTCCAGGTAGCATTAATTACTCATTAATCTGTTCCGCGAAAAAGAAATGCGAATATTTTTTGGGGGAAATTTCACATTTATTGTTTTTCAAATATTTTGCTTTTTTTGCGAAACAGATTAATGCAAAATTCCACATAGTTTATGCTTCTTTTTGCAAAGTTCATTTTCAAGAGAAAAAAGAGTTTGTTAAATACAACAGAAAATTTTTGTGAAATTTCAAATATTTTGCAAAAGTTTTCTTTCGCTGGAAACACTACACTGTAAAGGTGTTGCTGAACCTTTCCTGAAGCTGTTCAGAATTATAAACAATTATAAACTTTTGGCAATTACCGGCGAAACCTTTCCTAATTGATTTTCAAATAAATCTCATCCTTAAATAATATTGTTGGCCCCAGGAAAACTTGGATCTCGAAATTGAACAATAAACAATGCAGCTGAGTTGGTAGCTAAGGGTATTTATTTTCCCTCACTATTGGTCTCGATTACTGCAGCTGATACACAAACAGAACAAACCATCTCAAAAATCGATAATAATGAAATCTCTTTATATATCAACGAAAATCACAATTTTTATATGAAATTATTCTTTTGTTTAACTTTTTGAAATAGAATCACTACACGTGAGGTTTGTTTATAACTCCGTCAGAGAGAGGAAAGGGGGGAGGGTTGAAATTGTTTGGTTTGGCTGTGGCTTTCAAAGACGACTTTACAACGAAGTGTTCATTGTTTAGGGTCAACAAATATACAGAGCTTGGTGTGGCATTTTTAAAAAAGTTTAGCGAACATTATTCCATATGGAATTAATCTGAAATAATCATCCCGTGAACTATATTCAGCAAGTCACACCCCAGCCAGGCAACATCCTCCATATAGCTTCCGAACCTCATTTTACCTATTCTTCCATAATGATCCTCCCTTTACAATCGTCAATTTCTACTTAGAACTGGACTCAGCACGGTAGTCCATCTATAAGGATACTTAATATTTCCAAAATATTTTTTTTCTCATTTTTACAATCAAAGATCAGGGAGAAAATAGCTTTAAATTTTAGATTTTTTTATCAACAAATATTTACAGATAGAAAGTAGGAGAACTGGAGTTTACAGATAGAAAGTAGAAGAACTGGAGTTTACAGATAGAAAGTAGGAGAACTAGATTTTACAGAGAGAAAATAGGAGAACTGGAGTTTACAGAGAGAAAGTAGGAGAACTGGAGTTTACAGATAGAAAGTAGGAGAACTAGATTTTACAGAGAGAAAATAGGAGAACTGGAGTTTACAGAGGGAAATTGGGAGAACTGGAGTTTACAGATAGAAAGTAGGAGAACTAGATTTTACAGATAGAAAATAGGAGAACTGGAGTTTACAGAGAGAAATTGGGAGAACTGGAGTTTACCGATAGAAAGTAGGAGAACTAGATTTTACAGATAGAAAATAGGAGAACTGCAGTTTACAGATAGAAAGTGGGAGAAACTAGAGTTTACAGATAGAAAGTAGGAGAACTGGAGGTTACAGATAGAAAGTAGGAGAACTAGAATTTAAGTTAAAGTGTGAGAACTGGAGTTTGTAAACTTATATATTTTTTTAACAAGAAATAGGAATTCAATGCTTTTTGTTCAATTTTTAGAAGGGGCCCGAAATTTTTTTTTGGCGCGCAATTATGGACCCCCACTCGAGATAATGGTTAAATCCGCCCCTGAATAAAAATACTATGTGTTTTGTCTGCAGGTAGAAAAAGTTGTGAGGTAACATATCAACGTAACCAATCAGAGTTGAGACTCAGAAAACCTAACCAATCACAAACGTAAATTTATACAACGGGTTGAACTGAAACGCGATATTAAACAAAATCTATAAAGTTTTGTATTTTTCCAGTCCATACTTTGATTGTAAAAAAGAAATAGAAATATTATGAAAATGTTAGGGATTCTATGAATGGACTACCGTGCTTAAATAACCAGATTAGTCCCATTTTAAGTATAAAATGGCGATTATAAATGGAAGATCATTCCCGGTAGACTGTTTGGGGGAGGTTTGGAAGCCCTATGGGACGTATACTGCCGTAAATAGGTAAAATGAGATGCGGAAGCTGTGCGGGAAAGGTTGCCTTCCCTTCCTCACCCAGCTCTTTGAAGCTTCTAGTAGATTTAATCTTAATTTGTGTAAGAAAGGTTCCTCTAATAATTTCCAATTGCTTTAACATTTAATAATTCTTACCATCCTCAGGAAAAGTTTAATTAGGCCAAAATAAGTTCAAAAAACCTGGAAAATAATGGAAACCCTATTTTCAGGGATTTTTGTGTATGATAACCAACTTACTGTGTTTGGAGGGTATGGCACCGATCCTAGGTAGAGATGGACATGTTCGACTTTTTTTATTTCGTTCGTTCATCGTTCGGTTTTTTAATCGTTCAAAAAAATCGTTATCTCAATAGAATAGTTCGTTAACTAAAAAAACTATAGATTTTTTTTAAATTTTTTTCCAAAAAATCATTTGTTCAGTTAAAAACTATCGTTTTATAAATAGTTTGTTTAAAAAAATCGTTCGTTCAGTAAAAACCCGATCGTTTTTTCAAGTTTGTTTGAAACATTTTAAATCAGTTTTTTTTAAAAACGATCCCTTTTTTATTTCTCTGAACGATCCATTTCATTCGTCCATCGACACTCTTTTTCACAAAAAAAAATTTTATTCGTTGAAAAAAATGATGCCTATCTCTCATCCTAGGTCAATTGAAGTTTACAACGGAATATCCTGGGAGAACTCCAAAGATACTCTTACAAAAGATTTTTATCAAGGAGTTTTGGTTGGTGCAAAATGTCCAGTCTAAAATAGAAAAGGGTTTTATGAATGATTACATATGCAACATTTCACGTTGATTAAAATTTAAATTTCAAATTAGATTATATATATATATATATATAACTAAATAACTTAAAATCGGCTTACATTAGAACTTTGCTTTTTCAACATCATAGTTGTTAACAAATGTTATCAAATTGTTATGCAGCGGGTCGATGTTTCAATTTATTTTTTATCTATTTTCAACTTATTAATTAAGCTTCAGGGCTAATATTTATATCATTTGAAAAGGCCTTGAAATGGATGTATTAACATGTGTCACATTTTAATATTTGTCAAAATAAAAAATAATTATTTTTAGAACATTTTTCCGACGTACTTTTTGAACTTTTTTATATCCTCCCTTGCCCCCTGTAACCGTTAAAGTTAGAGGTCTCCTTGAAAAGTTAGACTAAGGACAAGTATCGCACTCCCGCAAATCAATGATGGGGGGGGGGGCATAGTGGGGGTTGGGGGGAAAACACACCCCCCCCATCTATATTATAAAAAATAGCCCAACTGGGATAGGGTTAATTGGACTGTAAACGTTTATTAGTGACCCTTCGGCTTCATCTAAAAATGACATCCAACATTGTGGAAGATATTGTCGTTGATAAATCTGATAATTTTAATATATTTTGCATTGCATTGCATGGAGGGTCACTTGAAATTAGGCGTACTGTCCCTTTAAAATACAATTTCTTTTTATAAGTGTATTTAGTAGTTTTTAGCAGCTTAAATTTTAATCTATAGTTCGTAAGTACACACCCCAGAATCTTAATAATAATAATCTTTGACTCTTTGTTGTGTTAATTTTGTTAAATTGGCAATATATAAACCAACCCTATTCCTAATGACGTCTCCTCTCTCCAGGACTACTTTAATAATTGTTAAATATTTAAATATTTATTGCGAAATTAAGTTAATTATTTAGCTAAAAATTTTGAAAAACTAAAATCTGAAGAATTTGAAATGGCAAAAATATTGTAGTAAGTGTGTATTCAAGAACAACTGAAAATGTGCAAATTCTCTTTAAAGGCATCTATTCAAAATTTCTTTGTAAAAAGTAAAAAATTTGAGCAGCCTCAGAACAATACTTTTTAAGTTAAATCCCGAAGGAATAGGATTTTAGAATAAAAAAGAATGTCATGTATAGACAAACATGTGAAAAATGTATTTAATAATGTGTTGTGTTGATCTTCAATTAAATATAGAGTTTTAAAAAAGCGAAAGTATTATGAACGAGAACAATATGTAAAGACTGGAGAGCATTTTTAATTCTATGGGGGGGGGGGAGGTGGGCATATTTTGACCATTTGGAGAAGCAGTTATATTAGCAGTTTTTCGTTTTTTTTTTTCATTTTCTTAAGTAGCCCCAGTTTTTTGGGCCATTATTGACCTTTTAACTATTTTCAGATATTTTCGCATCAAGGTTTTATTTTACATTACACAAAAATAACGTTTTATTAAAGAGGAACAGAATTAAAGTTACATATTCACTTAAATACACAGAGATCTTTAAAGTATTGCAGAGTTTTAATGAACAAATTTATTTTAAATACTGAACTTTTCATTTATTTAAAGGAGTCCAGTCTTTCCCTCAAAGTTTAATTTTCTAATCCCTACATCTTTGCTACCTGATAGCGTAAATCTTTGATATTTCAAAGCTATATCATTTGGTCCAACAGAATTCATAGCTTGAAATATCAAAGGTGTACGACATTGGGTTGCAAAGATATAGGTATTAGAATTTGTGACAAAAACTCATTTCCTTTCCATCTAGAATCAATGCAAATGTCTTCTTCCATAATTTGTTAAGTTGTTTCATTCCACAGAGAATAATAAAAATATTTCATGGGAGTATTACTATACACGGTGTCCCAATAAACATGGGAATTAAGTGACGACATGAATATCGTCTTTGATTTCCGATGGTTGATAAATGACATTAAGTGCATAACAAAAAGATTTAAAGCCTATTGAGCTTTCCAAAATGTGGTCTACCTTCTTAGTATCTTTAAAAATGACGGAAATATCAAACGTTTGAACAGTTTTATTGATTTTCTTTGGACACACTGTAGTAAAATTGATTTCATAGAAAAAAATATTTGAGCAAAAGATTTTTAAAAACTTAATGAACTGCAAAAAGTCTTTCACATCTAATACAGTATATGGAAGAAGACATTCAAAACTATTTACCAACTGTCATTTCTTATTTCTTACAAAAAGTCCACCATGTTTTTAAGCAATGTAATTTCAAAGATTTTTTGCACCAAAACGTACATACATTAGTTTAACTATATACAGCAAGAATCTGTTCTTATTTTAAAACACAGCAAAGACAATTATGAAAACAATTAAGTTAGCACACTTGTTCACTTTGATTAATTACCTGTCATGTTTCTTATTTTGACTATATAAGCTTAACTTCAAGTTAAAGAGACTATCAAGTTAAAGAGACTATGTAAGATTAACTTAAAGTTAAAGAGACTATATAAGCTTAACTTCAAGTTAAAGAGACTATATAAGCGTAACTTTAAGTTAAAGGTACTATATAAGCTCAACTTCAAATTAAAGAGACTATGTAAGCTTAACTTCAAGTTGCAGAGACTATATAAGCTTAACTTTAAGTTAAAGGGACTATATAAGCTTAACTTTAAGTTAAAGGGACTATATAAGCTCAACTTCAAGCTTAAGAGACTATGTAAGATTAACTTCAAGTTAAAGGGACTATATAAGCTTAACTTCAAGTTAAAGAGACTATATAAGCTTAACTTCAAGTTGCAGAGACTATATAAGCTTAACTTCAAGTTAAAGAGACTATATAAGCTTAACTTCAAGTTAAAGAGACTATATAAGCTTAACTTCAAGTTACAGAGACTATGTAAGCTTAACTTCAAGTTAAAGAGACTATATAAGCTTAACTTCAAGTTAAAGAGACTATGTAAGATCAACTTAAAGTTAAAGAGACTATATAAGCTTAACTTCAAGTTAAAGAGACTATATAAGCTTAACTTCAAGTTGCAGAGACTATATAAGCTTAACTTCAAGTTAAAGAGACTATATAAGCTTAACTTCAAGTTAAAGAGACTATATAAGCTTAACTTCAAGTTAAAGAGACTATGTAAGCTTAACTTCAAGTTAAAGAGACTATATAAGCTTAACTTCAAGTTAAAGGGACTATATAAGCTTAACTTCAAGCTTAAGAGACTATGTGTTGTGTTGCCTAAAGACGGGCACACATTTTCCTCCGCCGCCTATAATGCAAGGGGTGTAGGAGTCACCCACAACGAGCGTCCCCATCAAGTTCGACGAAAACGCTTCGTGCTCGTTGGGGCAAATCAGAAATATTTAATAACTTTTTTTATTAATTAATTATTTGTTATAAGTAAAAATAACTAATTTTGAAAGCTTGTTTTACATACTTTTTGAACTTTTTAAAAATCCTTCCTTACACCCTAACCATTAAGGTTAGAGGTCTATTTTATTTTAATGAGCAGGCCTTGTAAAGTTGGACGAGGGACATGTATCACACTCCCCAATCTCAACTCTAAGGGCAACCCCCAATCTATATTAGACAAAAATAGTCCAACCGAGATATCGTTAAATTTAAATGGACCTTTAATTCAAATAAATTAACAATGTGAGAGTTGTGAGAGTTGTCGTGTTTTTAGAAAATAAGTTCAGAGGTTTTTAAATATTTGCAAAAACGGTAGTAAATCGAAAACTTTGTATTTTCCATATTTTAAAAAGGAAAAATGGAAAAATAAAAAAATAAAAAGAAACTCAATGAACTTTTATTTCTTTGTAAAAACGGTAGAGTAAGTTTTAGTTGTAAGTTTTGAAATCTTAAAAGCTTTCTAACGTTTTAACAAAGAAAAAAAGACATTTTGAATTTTTAAAAATCCAAAAGTTACAAACATTTTAAATGGCAATTGGAACCAATGCACGTTGTTAGAAAACAGTTTAATATTCCTGTACCTAAAGTGTGTCTTTTTACTTTTTACACACAAAAAAGTGAAGATGAAGATTTGAGTTTAGCAAATCTTTTATGAGAGTTTAAGTGTTAATTTCATCATTACAGTAGTTTATCCTCATCCACTATCTGAAGACGAATTTTCGGTTTGACGACTTTTTTGCAACAATAAAAAACCTCAGGGAGAAGGTTGATTGAATAGAAGTTACAGGACTGAGACCTAGAAGAACCTCTTTAAAAAAGCATAATTCTTAAAGAACACATTTCATACAAGACTAGTTTCTTGCATCTTTAAATGTACAGGGTGTCCCAATAAAGATGGGAATTAAGAGACGACTTGAAAGTCGTCTTTGATTTCTTATATTTAATGCATGGCAAAGAAAGTAAAACAAAAACGAGGCTGTATGTCTGACAAGCTTTTCATAAAGTGGTATAGACCTTTCTTGTAACTTAAAAACTGTATAGACCTTTCTTGTAACTTAAAAACTGTATAGACCTTTCTTGTAACTTAAAAACTGTATAGACCTTTCTTGTAACTTAAAAACTGTATATAGACCTTTCTTGTAACTTAAAAACACGAAGATATTTGATATTAAGACAATTTTGATTTAATAAATAAATTGAAAGGAATTGAATTTTTGTTACAAACTCTGATAATATAATCTCTATATCTTTACAACCAAATGTCCTAGACTTTAGATATTATAAACTGTGAATTCTGATGGATAAAACAATTTAAGTTTGAAATATCAAAGGTTTACATCATCTGGTTGTAGAGATTCAGGTATTAGAAAATTGGGATTTGAAGCAAAAGACTCAATTCCTTTATACAAATTTCGCAATATCTCCGTCAATTTTGAAGATACAAAAATAGACCACATTTTGAAAATCTCAAGACCAGCCGTTTTTGATTTTAAATGTTTAAAGGGACAGTAAAGGAAAAATAAAAGGGGGTATAGGCTGAAAGCTAATCACTTTAGCTCTTGATCGCAACCCATGAAAGTTTTATCTGATGTTCCTGTCTCGAGAAATTGATATAAAACTGTGTTATAATTATACGAAAATTCATATATGTAAAATTTTGAAAATCTGAAACTTAAATCACGTGACCAGAACTATCACCAATGGCAGAACAGTATACTGGTCACGTGTCTCCGCCTGTATCACGTGACCACTTTACTGCACTGCCATTGGTGGAATTTCTGGTCAAGTAATACGGACGTAAAAATGATATTATGAATGAAATCTATTGAAAATAGAAACAACAAATATAAAAGTAAACCTAAATTACAATTAGCTTTCTCTGGGATATCATCTTTTTCAGATTGGTTGCTGTTTTTCTGAGCATGGTCTGTTTAAACCAACTATTTCTATACGAAATTGTATATATATGCATTTTCGTACAAGTTTGAAACAGCTTTATATCAACTCTCGAGTTAGGAACTTCAGATAGGCGTCTCAAGGGTCTCGATGAAAAGCTAAAGTGATTAGCTTTTAGCCTATACCCCCTTTCATTTTTCCTTTACTGTCCCTTTAAGCTGGAATACTGCAATAATTGTGTTCAAGAAAAAATGCCGCATGGATCGAAGACGATATAAAAGTCATCACTAATTTCCATGTTTATTGGGACACCCGGTAACAATTAGCAAAACCAATAGAAAAATTGGCGGGATATTTTCATTGCTATAACAATTTTTAGAATTTATGGAAATAACCAGGGGTGAACGAGAGCTTTTGATTATTTTTACTAATATTACAGAACATTGTATCTTTCATACCATTTAGGCTTTACTTGGTTTAGAATGAATATTTGTTGATTATATATCAGAGTTGTAAGTTTGAAATATAAAAGGTTTTAAAGAAATAGGGATTAAATCATTCGAGTTTGTGGCAAAAACTCAGTTCCATTCTTGAAAAATATTTCCACCTTTCAAAAATAATAATTTCCTCAGCAAGTTATATGCTGAATTTTTGGGTATGACGTAATAATGAGGATAAAAATATGTCTTTTGATATAAAGTCCCCCCCCGTTCATCAAAAAAAAATTTCCTACAGATGTACAATCCTATCAGAACGAGGACATCCTGGACAAGGTGTAGGGCGCCCTCAAGACTCCCCAAGACCTTCCATTTTCCAAAAAGTGTCAAATTTCATCAAATATTCTGTAATGTGAGAAATAACCATTTAAATATTTGGATATCCTGCTCCCCATCCCCCTTTTCAGACGTGTTCTCTGTTATCCCCTGCGTCTTGAAGTGTCTTGTGTCTAGTAAAAATAAGACTCCTTACCCCAATCCCCAATTTAGCTTGTTCCCTCCATATTTGACCCACATCTGTTGGAGGTCTTGAAGAGGTCTTCCAAGACACAACGCCAAGACTACCTTCAGTTTCATGAGGATATCATATTTCATCAACATGTGTTATGTCCCACCCCCATTTTCACCTGAAAGTTAAGGGCCATACTGGAAAAAATATTTTTATACATGCACAGAGACTGCCTTTGGAGCTAGTTTTTCTCATGAAATTTGTCCCAAGTCAAAATCCAATCACCCAGCCAGTGTAAATTTTAACCTGAGTATTTAAAAGTGTTTTTCCTAAAGTCTCAATTTATAGTGGATGCCTTAATGATATATTCACTAAATTTGACTACATTCTGTAAAAAACTGGATTTATTTTTATCATTATGCATATATTATATTTCTATATATATATATTTTTATATGTTAATTTCACTATATTATGTGGCCGTTAGTTTAGTTTTTTTTTGGTGGTATGTTTTATATCTGCTATCAATTTATAGCTGAGGCCAATCTTGTAGCTTTGATTCGAAGAGAAGGAATAGATCCTTGATCTCAGTGTGTGAACGTCACATACCGACTGGCTTGATTATCACCCATGAAGATTGCTTGAACCCTGGTTTTTAGCTGTAACTGAGGTTGATCATCATTAGGAATCAATCGTTCAAAAGTTTTCATCTTATCAAACAATTAGCACAACATAGAATAAATAATATAAGCACTACACACCTTTAACCCTTGGATTGTAAGATGTAAACATCCCCTGTAAGCCTGGTTTGTCCAACCTGTGTAACTGTATACCAATATAAAACCAAATATCTGAAGATACCAGTTCGATTCTCATAACTGGAAGAACATTCTAGATAAGTAAAGGGGGTTGAACTACAATAGATGTTCTGAAGTGTAAACTGGAATTCTTCTTACCAGACATGTTAACTTCTTTATCTAGCTACAGGGTGCATTTAAAAGTGTTTTAGCAGTGTTAGTGTAGGTGAAGTGAAACCTTAAAAAGCATCATCTTTTTTCGTGTGGCTTAAATGTCAACTATCGTTTACTTTTTTACTACAATGTTTTTCAAGTCTAATATTGTATTTGCAATTAAATACCTTGAATATTTTCATGTTTAAGTTCTAATTTACAAACGAATGATCATGAGATTGGGATAAGGAAATATTTAAGGTAAGAATGAAGGTAAACAAAAGTATCTAGGAAACTTAAGTTGGGAGTCTAAAAACCATAAATAGTTGGGATAAAATGATAGACTTTGGAGTAGCTGTAATGTAAGGAATTGATTGGGAATAAGTTAGGTGAATTGGGAACTATAAAAAAAATTAGACTTAGTAGTAGAAATTGATTTAATAACAATTGGGAATTGATCCAATGAATTGGGAGTTAAATAAGGAAGATTTAAAAAGTATGGATAAATTGGGAATAAGGTATAAGCAAGATAATGACTAATTAGGAATATGCAAAGCAGATTGGGAAAAAGGATAAAATCTATTTTAGAGGAAGAATGGTTAGGTAAAAGTTTGGTTGGAAATGATTAATTATTGGGAAGTAGGAAGACTTGGCATGTTGGTTATAGAGTCAAGAATTATTGGGAATAGGAAAAGATAAACTTGGGAGAAGTTTTTAATACAAAAGCAATGATAAATTAGTAGTTGGGATTAAAGATACTGATAGAATAATTTGGGATAAGTAAAATCAGGCTAAGGGGGATAAATTAGAGTTTAGATAAGTAAGGGGAATAGATTAGAGTTGAGATAAGTAAGGGGGATAGATTAGAGTTGAGAGAAGTAAGGGGGATAGATTAGAGTTGAGATAAGTAAGGGGGATAGATTAGAGTTGAGAGAAGTAAGGGGGATAGATTAGAGTTGAGAGAAGTAAGGGGGATAGATTAGAGTTGANTAAAAAAAAATCATGATAAGGGGGATAGATTAGATTTCAGATAAGTAAGACGACCTTTGATATAGAGGGTTAGTATTAATAGATGAAGAACGAATTCTATTACAGATGTAAAATTTACCAGAAAACTTAGTTTAGACTTGTTATGTAAGAAGTTGGGAATATTGGGAGAATAATGATAGTTAAAGGTCGCAGAGTACTAAAACAGAGAAATATAAGGATTAACAAGAGTTATATGGAGCGAAGACGACAGTTTAGAAGGATTTGATAAATTGTGGGAAGTTTAGAGTAAAATATAGAAAAGAGAATAAACCTATCTTTAAAATCATCTATTACTGTCATTCAAACCACCACACTAGTTCCTGATCCCCATGTTCAAAGACAATTGTCACTTACGACCGTCTTTAGATTCTGACACTGTATAGTAAACTGTTTATTAATTATTTCCCTGCATTTTCTCCGTATTCATTTGACTCCCTCGAATCATCCCCCCCCCCCCAAAGAATTTGCATGTTTATCTCTGAATTAGCTAATCCCTAGTTGGCATCACCAAGTTGTGTCTGTTTGTAGCCATTAAGTACCACTTTACCAACTTATCAATGCTGCCTAAAAGTGCTGATTGAAAGGTTTGCGCAGAACTAGAACAATATGGTATGTAACACCGTAATTACTGTATATCACATCTACCCCAATTTGTAGTGTAACCTATTCTGTTGAGTCAACACATTCAATTTAACAATTTAACTGTTTTTCACTCTAAGTGAGGTATTTACTACTTGTAGATGTCAGATGTGACAACTGTTGTGGCTTAAAGTGACTTTAAAGGAAAAGTTAAAGGAGGTATAGGCAGAAACCTAAGCATTTTAGGAGTTGATCGAGACCCATGAGAGTTCTATCTAATGTTCCTGTCTCGAGAAATTGATATAAAAATGTGTCAAATTTAAACAAAAATTTATAAATATAAAATTTTGTATAAAAATTGTAGGTTTAAACAGATCATATTCAGCAAAAACGCAACCAACCTGAAAACGACAATATCCCAGAAAAGCCTTAGAAACTTAGGGTTGCTCTTATTATTATTTGAATTTATTAATTTTCAATTATCAATTAAATCAATATCTTCCATCTTCTAGAAAATCACTGGCATGTCCGTGCTGTTACCCATTCGTTGTAACTACCAGTTGTAGTCGGGACAATGTTGTTATCTGTTATTAAACATCTTAGATCTAGATTCTGACAGCACTGTCCACTGAACGGTCTAAATTATCAAGTATGTAATTTTTATTGTATAAATAATATTCAAATGATTTAATAAAGGTTTCTTAAATGAGTAACTTATCACCAATAAGTGATTTTTTCCTAGAAGTAAAATTATTCTGAAAATCTCACAAAATTAAATAAATGTCGTTTTGTTTTAGTTTTTTTTTAAATGTCGAGAAAATATTGAAGAAAAAGAGCAACAAAGAAATGCACACTTAGTTGTCGTAACCTCTCCCCCTCCATATTTTGTCTATAAATGAATTTTGATATAAAATTCTTACGTATTAGCAGTAGGTACAGAACATGGAGCTCCTGCAGTACGACACTCCTGGAAGTTGAATAAGAAGGATTGTGTTGAATTGATTAGGATAAGAACGGAGAGGATTTGAGATACAACCTTCATCCTGCAGTTCATCAGATCAGAATACAATTTCAGTAAAAGATACTTCAGCTTTTATGAGAAACAAAACAAATAAAATGTTTAATTGAGAAAGAATTTTTATTTTACATCATATCATTTCCGCATGCCATAAAATATTCAGCAGTAAATAGACTCACATTTACAGAGAAATAATTTTAATTTTTAAGAGCAGGCTAAGGGGCCTGGATCTTAACTACATGTCTGTCTGTATTAGCCCAAGTGTATACTTCGGACAGTTTACTGATCAAGGATATTAAGAGATTATGGCCTATTCATACAGTACAAACATCAAATATGCAGTTTGCTTTCAGAGTAAAAGTGTATGAGGAGGTTTTGTATCTTGAACTTTACTCAGTTTTCTCAGAACCGTTAATTAACCATGAAATATTGCTCTGTAAAAGACTGTAATATTACGTCTTCCTGTGAAAATGTAATCCTGCACACGATAAAAGAGCAGTGGATTGCAATAGTCAAATGGTAAACAAATTCTTCTAACTAAATATTTTCAGAAATTAAATATGTTTTTCAGAAATGTACTGTAATATACAGATTGCCCTTTGGAAGTGGAGTACATGGCCTGTATAATTAATAAATGATTAGCATACATCCATCACTCTTTATACTATAACCTCGTTACTCATCACTTATCAGAGAGGAAGGGAAGCCCAGCTTTACAGATACTTATTTGAACCAAGACAAAAAAATGTACCCCCCCCCCATCTTTGTTTTCATAAATTGTGGAGGATTTTAAATTAGTGAATGCATTTCAAATTTTCCTAAGTAATATTCGGAATAGATTTGTACTTTTAATTTTTGCATTTGCCAAATCATATTAATAATCTACAGCCTAAAACGTAAATGCTCTTGAAAAAAACTAATCAATTTTTCTCAAATTCTCCTTGGATATACTGTGTATTATATAAGATGTAACAAACTGCTGAGTGTTTAGCTAATAAAGAACAATTCAAAAGTTCAACAATCTCCAAAAATAGATATAACTTCATTCTGTTTTGGCTTAATGTCATATTTCAGTTTACAATTGTTTCTTGTTTTTAAGCTCTGGCATCTGTCCATGTGATGTGAATAAATGCTCGTATATTATCATCAAAAACGACGTAGCTTGGTTAGGAAGTATCGCAGAGGACAATTATGATTTTTATGGACCTCAACCCAAAACTAGGGCCAGACAAAATTCTGTTAACAAATCAGAGGTTTTCGAAAATTAAAGGAAGAATCCGGTAACTTTTAAATGGTTGGGTTTTAAAAAAACGGCAACTTTTTTACATGAAACTTGCAAAACAAAAAAATATTTTTTTTGTATTTTGACGTTTTTAAATGTCGTCCTCATCCCCCGTATTTTTATAGTAAAAATTTAAGGATTTTTTTTATTTGGTGACGGCTTGTGTCAAAAATCCCATTTGATAAACCGCTAACGATTTTTTAATGAACTTTTGAAGTTTTGGCAAACCATTAACACCGTTTATACTACAAACAACTGTTATCGAACATTTATTTTTCCGCTTTGTGCAATTTCTAAATTTCTAATTGCAAAAACACTGTTAACAGTGGAATATCTTACGGTAACATTGTTGATAAAATTGAGATTGTTAACTAACAGTAACTTAAAAACAACGTAAAATATCGTTAAAGAAACGAATGTTCAGATCTTAAAAACTAACTGCTACCTGAATTCTTTTTTCAATCAAACTGTAATGGCCGCCCCCTGGCCTGGTTGCAGCGCTCGATGAGCATGGCGGTTGGACTTGGTACTAAAATGGTGTTCAGTTTGTTCCTCTAGATTACAGTAAGATAATATCAAAGCCTCTAAAACATTGTTCAAGATCTCAACAAAACTGCTTGAAAGAGTTAATACAATTCCAGCCCCACCCAAAACAGGCTGGGAAAGGGGGAAGGGTGTTTGCGTTTGTTATTATGTATGTAAAAAATCTTTTGCAACTGTACATATCTGCATGTGCTTTATGATAAAAATATGATTTATGGTCCTGTAAATCTGAGAGTATTTATTGCTGACTGTTATTAGAATCGAATATAGTTTATATGTTGAACTCTTTTATAAGTTCTGTTAACTTAACCTCAGTGAGCTCTGTCTGAAGTTGTATTCTGATCTGATCAACTGCAGCAAGATGAAGGTTGTTCCATTAATCTTCTCCGTTCTTCTTCTCATCAACTCAACCCAATCCTTCTTTTTCTTCCAGCAATGCCTTACCAGAGGAGCAGCATGTTCGCTTCCAACTGCTACTACGTAAGAATATAATTTTTAAGAATTTTATCATTTATCGTGATAAGTTTCAGTAACTTTTATTGAATTTTGATTATGATATATAACTAAAAACTTTTTTACGATATACTATATTTATAGGGCATTCAAAGTTTTTTTTTCAGTCCTATGAGTGCTCAGTGCTGTCAGAACTTAAACCTAGTTTGTGTTGACCCCAACCCACCAAATAGACCTAATGGTAGGATGTTGAACAATACAGAATTCAGAGATATACCTCGAGTGTGCAGATCTTATCCTTAACTTTTATCAAAATGTTTATAAAGAATAATAAACTTTTAAAATGAAAATTAATTAAAATTTTTTACTGTTGTTATATTTGTGTATACCATTAAATAAACGATGTTCTTACCCATCCTAATCTTCTAGTGATGAAACTTGTCAACAAACATGTTATAACTATAGGACTGGGCGTGTTCCTGTTTTTTTAATCGTTTGTTCCTCATTCTAGAACGAGGATCTTTCTCTAGATCGTTCGTTCCTTGTTCGTTCTTATTTCAATCGTTTCATCCCCATTCTGTTTCGTTCTTTGTGTTCTTAATCGATAACAATTCCAAGGAACGGGTAGGAATGTGTGGGGGGGGGGAAGGGACTGAGTGGGGGAGAGGGATGTATACAATGTCATTGGCCAGCCCCACCAAACTGACAGAGTTTACTATTATACAGATGAATTAAAACTCTACAATGTTCCCCCATTTCTATTATTTCTAGATGATTTAGAACACGTTCTTGATTGAACAATTTCAGACTGTTCTTTTCAACCATGACCGTTCGTTCCATGCTCATTCTTTTATAGATCATTCCAAATTTTTAAGATCGTGTTCTTTGTGTTTTTTTTTCTGAACAATGGTATCGTTCCGTTTGTTCCCATAAAAGAACGATCGCTCCCTGAGAACAACGCCCAGTCCTATATATAATACAGTACACAGAATACCGAAAATTTTAATGCTAAAGCTATTTGTGTTGTAACAACTACCAACATCAAATACACTTAATTATTTCTCCATATATATCGTCATGTTTCACAGTTCAAGCATATCAGACAAGATTTAGCCTGAAGCCTGGAATATCATCTAGTTATCTATACTATTAGTGGTCATTCCAAAAATAAAGAACGATCGATTTTGCTGAAATTTTATACACATAACACATTTTAATGTTTGAAAAAAAAACATCTTTTTTGGGAGACCTCAGCTAGGTCGGAGTTAACAGTGTGAGAAATCTCAAAATGTGAGAGGACTCAATATTCTCTCAGTGTAAACTAACAATTACCTGAGCAAACTAAATATCTATCAGACTAAATCAGCCCAGTAACTGTTTTCAATTGATCAAATTTGAATCTTTCAAATTGTATAAAAAGAATTATAATTTCAACTTTTATTCGAAATCAAGTGCTTGATCCTGTTCAAATTTCTTCACTCCTTATTTAGTATAATAGAACCTTTTACGTTATTTATTTTAAAGACAAGTGCAAGGAAAGGTACAAAAATATAAATCACAAATCAATTGTTTGTATCAGTTTTCAAAGACACATACATCTATTTTTACGATTCTTACAACTAACATATATGTATAATTATAGAGGCAACAATTTCTTAAATCTAATCAACTTCATTGTCGATTGTTGTTATTTTCATCTTCATCTTCGGAAGAGGAGAGATCTATGATGATTACCTCGTCCGACAGTTCATCCTCAGAACTCTCAAAATCTTCAGCATCTTCCGAATCTTCATGGAAGTCATTGAACTCCGGATAGGGGGGACACGTGCATGGTAGTCCTGAAATATGGAATACAGTAGTGGTTAGAACTATGTACGTAACATACAACAGGCAACACAAACTTGATAAAGGAAATGAGTATTTGCAACAAACTCTGACTTTCTAATTCCTATAACTTGGCAACCCATTCTCTTAGATCTTTCATATTTCAAACTATTAATTAAAGATCAAATAGTCTTAGTTTGAAATATCAAAGGTTTACACCATCAGGTTTGTTGGAAAAACTCAATTCCTTTAAAAAAAATGTTTTTTTTGTAAATCCTATTTTTGTTAAATAAATATCAACAAATCTAAATCTAGATTTTAAACTTTTTTTATTCTTTTATTTAATGGGTAAAAGTAGGAAACCTTTTAGCTATTTAAAAAATTCTCTTTGTGAAATATGTTTTCATAGATTTTGTGTTAGTTTCCAGAAAAAAAATGCATTGCTATCTGGCTCTTTCGGTATGATTGGGGGGAAAAAAAAAAAAAAAAATTTCCCAAAAATAAAAATTTATAGATATTATCACTCTATTCATGATGTCACAAAAAACCAAAAATGTTAAAGTCTAAAAAAGATTTTCTGGCGCCAGGAATTCATTTAATAATAATAATGCCTTTTAGCATTCTGGAGGGGTTAAAACTATTTTAGTTGTTTCTATAAACGCAAAATATTTCTGTTTCCCCTCCACATAAATAGGCATGTCTAAAGTAAATAAAGTAACAATACAGGTAAAAAAAATGCTTTATTTTAAATTATCAAATCTGTAGGTAAAATGTGTCTGTAGTTTTGGAAACAATTCATTAATAAAAGGAATTGAGTCTTTGCTGAAAACTCTGATTTTCTGCGCCAAAGTTGTAAACCTTAGATATTTCAAAATATGCCTTATGATAACTCAAATAATCTAATAGTTTGAAACATCAGAGCTGAAAAGATATAAGGATAAGCAAATTTTTTTGAGTGGCAAGGAGATGGGGGCTCCTGTGAAGTCATCTGCTTTATTTTGTGCAAGTTGAAAAAAGGAAAAATCAAGTAGGTACTAAGTGGAGAAATTATCCCGAAGAATCTGAAGAAGGGGGGGGGGGGGTAATTACCCTTTTTAGTCTTTTTTTTTCACGTTCAAAAGGTGAATAAATATGAACCGCCAGAGAACTTTGGTGTATAATTTTTTTTCAAATTAAAGAATTTTGAAGAATTAAAATGGTCCTTAAAATTATTATCATGCATTAATCAAGGGAGGAAGGTTGCGTTGCGAAATGCTAGGCTTCTGACATTTTAAATTTTTTGGAGTATTTTTGGGAGGTTATGAGTGCTTTCACCACAATTTGACTTTTTTTTAACATAAGACGAGAGTAACTATGAGTAACCAGGGCAACGCTGGGTTCCCAAGCTAGTATGTGAAGATGATAATGAGTTTAAAATATAGTATTTGAAACAATTCACAGCTGGTTTTGCATGTGCAAAATAAAACTAAAATTTTACATTTATCAATAAAATAAAATAAAAGATTTATGATCTGTAAATCTGAAAGTATTTAATGTTGAATTTTATTGCACACTCATATTTAAAATTAGTTTTATGTAATAAAATTTTTTTATTAGTTCTTTACATTGAAAACTATAGTCTGTGTAAAGAGGTATATTCTGATCTGATCAACTGCAAGATGAAGGTTGTATCTCTTATCTTCTCCATCCTACTTCTCATCAACTTAACCCAGTCCTTCTTCTCCTTCGAGCAGTGCCTTACCAGAGGAGCAGCATGTTCACTGCCTACTGCCACTACGTAAGAATATTCTAATAAAGATTTTATTTAATGTTTCGTTTTGTATCTAATATTGATCATGTAGAGTGTATAGTTTTCCTTCTGTTTTCTTAACAGTGTCATTTATCTAGAAAGATTTTAAAACCATAATAATGTAATAAATAAATTCAACCTACAGTGATGACCAAAAAACTCTAGAATAGGAAGATGACTTTTTAGCAATAGTTAAGTGTATTTGATGATCTTACAAAGAAAATAGTTTTACTTGACACTTACCAAATCACTAAATGATATTTGTGTGTTAACACTGTACAATTACTATTTCCCAGGCTTATTAGACTTTTTAAAGTTAAAACTTGACTCTAAAAGTCGTCTTCCAATTCCGGAGTTTTCTGATTATCACTGTAGTTTTAATTTTTCCCGTTCCATCTTTGGAAGAAAAATTATTTAGAAGATCATACAATGATAACCAGAAAACTCTGAAATAGGAAGACGACTTTAAGCATCAAGTTATACTTACAAGTGTTTAGTGTAAAGAGACCCATTTTACTAAATTAGTGATTTATTAATACAATACTACAATACTACAATACTAAAATACAATACTATTTGCATTCTAACAACATTTAATACATTTAAATATTGCTTAGATGTTGAAATATTTTCTGGTACTCACTTTTCCAGAAACATTAAAACCCATTCTGTAACATTTAATGATTTTTTTTTCAGACACTGAAATGTAAGTACTTTCCCAAAGGCTTTTTCCTAAGAGGCAAATTCCCAACGGTATTTTCCAAAGTGGCAACTTCCCTTATGTGCAATTTCCCAAGCAGCAACTTCCCCAGTCTGCTCTAGCCGCAGCGCTCGGCCTCCAGTATGTTCTAGCCACTGCGCCCGGCCCCCATTATAGCCTGCGGCGCCTCAGAGGCCTAACCTTACCTTTGGGAAGTTGTCAATTGGGAAGTCGTCAATTGGGAAGTCGCCCTTAGGAAAATGCCTTTGGGTAAGTACCTAACGCCACTGAAATACGCTTTTATTCTTAGAAGGTTCAGTGGACAGTGTTGTCAGAATTTGAATTTAGCGTGCATTGAAACTAATCCACGTAATGGAAATTCCCGACCCAGAAGAATCTCTTATACTCAATGGCTCAATAGACGCAGAACTTGCCAGTAGCTTGAAGCTTCTTTAAAGAAGAAAAGGTTTTGATGATGGACTTTATTCAAGACTTGGAATAATTTTTAACAAAAATAAATACTTTCATGTCATTTTCTTTCATTCCTTCTCGGTAGGTTTTATTATATTTTTTTATTCCTTTATAATTATTCTTTTTGTATCGTTAAATTATATTTCCAAGATATATTTTTTGTATTTTGCTACAGGGTTACCCAAAAAGGATGAGACTTTGAAGACTTGAAACTCTTAAAATATAAAAAAATTCTTATTTAATTTATGTCTAAAGTCCATAATATTGTCTTTAAATGGCTTATTTAATGATTTGGCAAAGAGAGAAACGACTTTACAGTTGTAGGAAATCATAAATATAAGGAAACAGACAGTATAAATTCCGTATAGTATGTTTGTGCTTATTGTTAACTGTATACTTCTGAAATATTGTAATTTATGATTAAAAGATAAAAAAAATGTTGGATAATTGAAAAGAAATTAAAACTGAAATGAATGGATTATCTTTTGTAAAAGCCTGCTTTAACTTCAGATTACATTTTGAATAATAATAGTGTTTCATTTTATTAGTTTTATCATCTGAGCGGTGAAACTTTTGTGTCGGATCACTTAAATAATTAATCTCGATATCCACAGTAAACACTTTTGAATTAAACGCAGAAGCTGTTTGATCTCTTGATTTTAGATATCCACAATTTCTGTTTTCTTTCATTAGTTGAACGCAAAATTCTCTGGCTTCTGATTGGTGTTATGTTTTCAACAGACGACACTCTGCGCAGGATATCGAATACAGAGTAAATTAATCTGTAAAATTAACAAAAGATCTAGATCAAGCATCGATCTCGAAATCCACAATACAAAAGTTCCCAGCTCTGCACTGCACGTGTTTTACAAAATATTTACTTTTAAACAAATATTCCATCCGAGTTCTTCAAATCTATTTATTAAAATATAGAATGATATCTGCAATATTTATTTATTAATATTGATAACCATAAAAATCTGGAATGGAAAGACAACTTTGGGACTCAATTTATGACTTAATGAACAGGTGACACAGCAATTGTGCAGTGTAAACAGAATCAGACTTTAATGTCGTCTTTCTATTCCACAGTCCTCTGGTTCTCACTGTATACAAATATAAGGTCTTCTATAAATCCATATTTCAGAATCTAAAGATTTAAAGATTTAAAGATTGATGAACTGTTAAACATTTAACAGTTTCAGGACTATTAACAGTTTAACAGAAAAAACCTTAATCATTTAAATCATGCTCAGCTCACCTTTAAATACAATCGTAAAAAATAATTTATCATTGTAAACCAAATATATAGAAGATGAAAAAATGGGAGTGTTGCACGCAATGCTAACTTCTTCTTAATATTTTTTTGTCCTTTGAGACAAATTTAAGATAACATTATTCTTTTTTGATCAATCGTAATCAATAGACTAGACGTTTCTTGTAATTTTAAATTATTTATACCAATGCAACTATAGTATGAGGGATTTATATGAATTTACAAGAACCAAGAATAAACATTTTTTATGATGTTTTCCTGGTAATGCATGGTATGTGTGTAAAAAATATAGGTAAAGCTAGATCGCCATAAAGAAACTGAGTTTTTGACACAAACTTAAATTTTCTAATGTCTTAATTTCTTTGTTCTGGGAATCAATGGTTACTATAAACAGAATGCTGTTTATATAAAACATCTTTAACAAAATTGTATTTTGTAACTATTTAATACACGATACGATCTATCTACATCTTTTTATCCCAATCTGAAGATCAAATTTTCATTTCAAAATTATGCAAAAAATCAAAATTAAGAACATTTTTCAATTCAATGTAATGTGAATCCTTATTTAGAAGGATTGTTTATTAATTTGTTTATCTTATGGATTTATATAAGCATAGATTAATAGCAATACAGTTAAAACACTAGATGTCGCCTTTTCAAAATTTATGGGGTTTTCGTTCACAATATCCTGAGGCAGAAGCTCAAAGGAGCTACGCGCATGCCGTGTTGAATTACAGGAAGAGAGAGAGAATGCGTGTAACTCCTTTGGCCTTCTGCCTCAAGAGAATGCGCGTAACTCCTATGGCCTTCTGTCTCTAGGTTATTGTGAACGAAAAAAAATACTAGCAGACTAGCAGACTAGGATAAGTGTTCTCAATGAACGTACAGTGTAAACGCACAGTGTAAGTGCACAGTGTAAACGCACAGTATAAACGCACAGCGTCTCACAGTGTAAACGCACTGTGTAAACGCACAGTTTAAACGCACAGTGTAAACGCACAGTGTAAACGTACAGTGTAAACGCACAGTGTAAATGCACAGTGTAAACGCACAGTGTAAACGCACAGTTTAAACGCACAGTGAGAACGCAAGTAGTGGACGAAATATTGTTTGGTAGCAAAGAAATAAATAAATAAGATAATGAGGACGCACATAGTGTATCACCTTCTAAAAACCTAATATAATTTCTTTTTGCGAAAATTCCATAGTTCACAGATTTTAGAAAGTATTTGCAATTAAATATTTGAAATAAAAAATTGCATATAATTGCAGTGTGTTGTATCAGGACGGATGAATATTTGATATTGTATTTATAATTACTAGTCCCAGAGCACATGCAAGGAGCCCTACCCCAGGCAATTTTGTTAAAATCAAAACAAAGCCTAATTGTCACACCCTAAACTAGGTGCCATAGGTGATATCTCGCCAGGCGACAGTGTGTTGACTAACATAAACTATGTCGACTAAATCTCTGGATCACAGTAGACAGTTCTAATGAATAATGGTCATAATTAAACTGTACTACTAATTAAACTGTACTACTAATTAAACTGTACTACTAATTAAACTGTACTACTAATTTGGACTTTATTCCATAGTTCTTTACACTTTAAGGGCCACTGTAGACGGGCCACAGTCGGCATGATTTCTTATATTTTTCTTTATTTTCTTATGGTCTCTTGTTCCGGCCCTAAATCCTAAACTTTGTTGTTTTATTTTCATTCTT
>NW_019398088.1:0-24981 GCF_000591075.1 Eurytemora carolleeae
GCTAAAATACTAATTGATGCAGGTAACAAATAGGTTGAAACAATTTGAAACCTGGTTAGGTTAAGCAGAAACCGGAAGGTTTAAATGAGAACTGAGAGAAAGCAATGTCAGTATTATTTAAGATGGTTTAAATGCATACATTATTGATCTCTGTTAGAATTTACTTGAAGAGAGTCGAATTTTAATTGAAGTAAGCAGAATTCTGGTTAATGCAGAATCCAAGTAGTATTCTGATTGAATTGAGTGGCGGTACGCGTCTGAACGCCGGATCACTGTAATTAACGTAAGCAGGATTAGGCTTGCTTCGATTTCTGATGATTGAAGTAAGTAGAATTCAAGTGAATGTAATTTGAATTTAGCGTTCAGGCCGTTAATTTATATCAAGCAGAATTATCGTTGATATATTACAACGGATCTTCATGGCTTGGTGCGTGAACTGAATACTGTTGATTGTAAGCGGGTTTTTCTAACAGTGTAGCAATTGTGTTTCTATTGTAAACATACCATGTTTGGAGTCCGAAATTTAGATTAATTCATAGATAATCTGATACACGGTTGGGTTGCTAACCCAGGCTTTAAACTTGAAGCAGAAAATCCACCTAATTTATGTTTCAACATTGCAGTTAATGTTAGTTTTGAAACACTGACGCCATGACAGTTTTCGTTCTATAGGCTCTATAGCTTTCCTTTTTCAAGATGGCTTCCAAAATTAATTTATTTTGAAGTTTTCGCCAACATTTTTTGCAACCCAGTGACTGAATACAAATTGAGGTCGGAATTCTACATTTCACTCAGAAAAATGAGAAAAGGTTTTGTGTCCGCTCAAAAATGTTTTAAGAAATTAAACAATTTGTATATTCTCTATTCTGTAGATAATCTTGTTATTTATTTCCCTCCAGCAAACCTATAAACGTAATTGAATATGTAAATTAGAAATACATTTATTTTAGATAAAATTCCCGTAAAGGAACAATGGATATTTTAATTATCTAGATGTTAGCTTTGTAATCCTAAATGATGAGTTTGCTGTGTACACTTTCTTCAATGGACGAATTTGATATAATATTGCGCATTTAACACGTGGCTGAATTTCAGGCCTGGTGTTCTACTGAAGTAGATGATGACGGACACCATGTTGGAGGGAAAGGAAGATGGGGTAACTGTGGACAAGGCTGCCCTATTCCTCCTGATGATAGAGCACCGCACGAGAAAGGTAAGAAGATTGACGCAATTTTGTTTCTATGAGTTTCAGACACCATTTTGACAATAAACTTTAAATATGACACCATCGACATTGGCCGACAACACATATTATTAATCATATATTATGTATTAACTTTGCTATTTGTTTTCTAATTTCCTTTCAAATTTTTTTTAGAAAATCAGCTTTCTGTTATAAATCATATCTTATTAAATATTTCCGAAATAAATATAAGGTGTAAGGATATTCACTTCACCCAGATAGGCTGAAAAGACAATTGTTAGTTCATGTGCATTTTTGTAATCTTATATTTGAACGTACTTGGCCTGCTTTATAAACAATATCCAGTATCTCTTTATTTTTCCCGATTTTACATTTTTTACAACTCAACAACTGCTTTTATGTAAGTGCATCGACATATAAATACTTTGCTATGAGAAATAAGAAATGGATNTGGAGGTACAAATATAAATTGAACTTGGATGCAAGCTATTGGTAAATTGCAGTTTTAGTATTTGTTTTGAATGTCAAATGTTTAAGCAAGAACTCGACTTGCTTTAAGGAAATAAACCATTTTAACACTTGAACAACTTTAACCACAACTTTATGCCTTTTTTATACATATTTGCTCTTATAAAAATTTCAAATAAACTTTTTATTTTAGAAATAAATTCATTTTGCTTTATGTTTTACCGCCTTTTGGCCAACATTACCGATCTATGATTCCCCCAACAGAGGGAGGTTAGGTTACTTAATGTCCCTTGGGACAATTATGTAAAATAACCACCCTTTCTGCGAAGTTCTTAGTAAAAAATCGCGCATTTTTTTACAAAAGACGATAAAATTGTGCAAAACTACTTTACAGAGAAGTTAAGGGAATTTTACTTAACCACGGGTTCCCTCGACCAATTTTGTCTACAAAACATCCCTAGCTGAGCTCTATATATTTTGTGAACAAAATTGGTCTTGGTAAAGTAAAATTCCCTTAACCTCCTTGTAAAGTAGTTGTAAATATTTAAAAACATAATCTTATTCTAAATAAAAATCGTTAAGTTAATATTTTTTTTTAAGTTTCTCGTTATTTTGATTTTTTTTCTAACCCGTTCTTGTACTTTGACTTTTAATTTTCTATTTAAATATGGAATTGTGTTTTTACTATATTCCCGTGTCAACATCTGCTTCCTCAGAAATTAAACTTCTAACAATTGAAATCTTGTTTTTGCTTGAATTCTATTTAAGACATAATATGTTAAAATGTCAACCAAATAAACACCAGTCGTATTTTATCTTGAAACAATCTTATTAAATTATGTAACGGGAAAGAGCCTTGGGGGGAAAGGACTGATCTTAAATGGACAATCATGATAATTTTAAATGAACCCTGAACGGTTTAACAATTGCAGTTTTGTACTGTTAAATGGGACTACAGACTATAAACCGGCAAAACATTTTTTGTTTCTTGTCATGAAGCATATGCGTGCATACAGAGCGTCCCATATCATATTAGATTATCTTCAAGCTTTAACGCCAAATTACAACCATAATACTCGAAAAAACTAGTATTTTCCGCAATACTAACCTCATTAAATTTTTCAAAATTTAAATTTTCTGATCAGTCCTGAAAATCGTAATTTAGACCGATTGACGATCTAATATGATGTGGGACACCCCTTATACTCTACAGTGTTTACTTTTAGATATATTTTTAAAATTATGGAAACGTGTACGACGTACGCATACATTGTACAGCGTAAAGCGTACAGTACAAATGTGTTAATTAAAGGGACTGTAGACATAATTTTAAGTGACCCCTCTATTCGTGGTATGTCTGATTCAAATAATTTGTATAATTTATCAATAAATAATGTAACAATTCTGACAATTTCCTCTATTGTTTCTGAAGCTTAAATCCGTAATGTCTGAAGCTGAAATCCGCAAATCACGTTTATAGAGATGCCACATTTGTAAACTGATTATTTGATCATAAAAACCGGTGTGAGTAGAACGTGCTTCTTTATTAGATGAAGGATCACTTGAAATTAGGACTTGAGTCTGTTTAAGAGCTGTTTTCTAAACCCTGAACTGTATAATTAAAACTAAGCCCACTGTAATAGTTATCTCTCAACTATTAGAATAATTAATTAATTAGCTAATTATCTAATTGCTGGTTTCTCAGACTTGATATAATAAGATATAAACTGTAGGGGTGTAATGTGTATGCAGTATGCAGTTCATGGGGGGGGGGCAACCCCACAAAAGAGCTATGCCCTCCTGGAAAATTACAAAAAGGTTACTCACCAATACAAATTACAGTATAGGCCTAATTGTTATGTACGTATTGAAAAATACATTAATGGAATTACATAATCCAGTTCCTTCCATAAATCAAGAGAAAAAGGGCATGCGCTAAATTCTAGAAACTGTTAAAACTACGAAGTTAAGTACAAAGTTCAAGACTTAGAACTTAAACCTACATAATGTTTTTTTAACTTCAATCTCAGGGGGCTGAAAAGAATAAACCTGAAGTTTGAAAGATCAACAATAATTAACTCATTAGGTTAAAGTTTAAGTTTGGCTTGAATTATGGTTAAGCTAACTTTTTTTGTTTGTTCTATCAAACAACATCAAAGAACATGTAAAATCTTTCCGATATTTATTGAATTTCTACAGCTGGCAACGTTGTACAAAGGAATTTATCGCTAGCAGACGATTCCTAATGTGACAATATTTTCGGAAGAAAATAAAATAAAGAAAAAAATATTTAAGAAATTAATCCGAACAAATAAAAGTACAAATGTTATGAACCTTATCAGATAAATTGGCAGTTTCACTTTTCTTAAATTGGTCTAGTTGTGCAAATTGACAATGCAAAAAGCTAAGTAAGGTCAACTAGTGATACATAGATAATACACTATTAGCATAAAGAAATAATACCATGAAGGGTTAGATATATATTAATTGCTTAATAGTTTCGCAGCAATGGAATAAAAAGAATATTAATTTTCAAAAAGATAATAAATTGGTAAAAGTAATTAACTAATGTGACAAAAAATATATAGTAAAGAATAAATGATAAACTTGATAAATAAAAAAGAAAAACCATACAGGAAAAAAGAAATTAAAAAAAGATATAATTTATAAGATATAAATTATTTCGAATGTATCATTAACTCTCATTCTAATTTGTCTGAGAGTAAATGACATTCGTTTGTAAAAAATAACAAATTATTTTTATGAAAAACCATACAGGAAATTTCTTTAATTTTTTTCTATATTAAATATTCTATATTTAATAAAGCTTACATAGTAATTGAGAGTAAGATTAAACAGTGAGAGTAAATGACATTCCTTTGTAAAAAATAACAAATTATTTTTATTATTTATTATTATTTTTAAAAGGGGCGGGAAAATTTTTGCATACCAAAACAAACAGCTTTTTATAAAGGAATGAATCTAGATAAAAAATTGTTATTTATAAAAGCCTAAATTGTGAAAGGATGCAAATATGTAGAATACTTTCTGTATCATTACACCGGGTTTATAAATAAACAGATTGTAAACAAACTGTTGAAAAAAAGATTAACAAACAAGTTGAGAACAAACAAGTTGTAAACAAACAAGTTGTAAACAAACAAGTTGTAAACATACAAGTTGTAAACATACAAGTTGTAAACAAACAAGTTGAAAACAAACAAGTCGAAAACAAACAAGTCGAAAACAAACAAGTTTAAAACAAACACAAGGTAAATAAAAAATAGAATACTCTTCCCTCAAAACATTGCTATACAGAGATTCTATTTGAGATGTTTACAGTGAACTATTTACGTAAAGGGAGTCCCTGTCCCTTTAATGCCAAATGGGGCCTCACACTATTAAAATTGAAATCCCAGATTTGAAATATATTGTCATGGGCCTGAGCTCACATTGCCATAGAATATTGATGTTTAATGGAACAAATATGAACAATATTTTTTAAACAAATTTCTGAAAATTTATGTTTCATTATAAACAATGTTGGTACATACTTCAAACCATGTTGGTATACTATTGTCAACCATTAACATTAAGAAATGAGGTATTATTTTCGACACTAACTCTCCGAGCTGCCTCCACATCATGAGGTATTATCTTAGACACTAACTCCCCGAGCTGCCTCCACATCATGAGGTATTATTTTAGACACTAACTCTCCGAGCTGCCTTCATATTATGAGGTATTATTTTAGACACTACTCCCTGAGCTGCCTTCACATTATGAGGTATTATTTTAGACACTACTCCCTGAGCTGCCTTCACATTATAAGGTATTATTTTAGACACTTACTCCCCGAGCTGCCTTCACATTATGAGGTATTATTTAAGACACTAACTCTCCGTGCTGCCTCCACATCATGAGGTATTATCTTAGACACTAACTCCCCGAGCTGCCTCCACATCATGAGGTATTATTTTAGACCCTAACTCTCCGAGCTGCCTTCACATTATGAGGTATTATTTTAGACACTAACTTTCGGAGCTGTCTCCACATTATGAGGTACTATTTTAGACACTAACTCTCCGAGCTGCCTCCTTATTATAATATATTTGCTATACTAGTAACCTATTAAATTAATGTTAAAGCAATAGAACAGGTAAAAAACTAATGACAGACTTGAAACTTGAATTTTTGAAGAAGTTATCAATGGATTAACATTAAGGGATATATTGAATAATGAGTAGACATATAATCTATTCTTAATGTTTTGAAAAATATCCTTCTCAGGTTGTTGTGCGGACGACGTCTTAAGTGAATTTTTTTTATGATTTAATTTTTTATAGGGTGGACAATCGCTGGGCATTTTGCTGCAAAGATTTTTCTTCAAGATGGACGAATAGACGGGTATGAAAATATTGTAGTTTTAGATAATGTCGGTCGGCGTTCATAATTTTAATTTTTACTAACAATAAATCTTCCTCTTTCCCTTTTAAATTCCTTTCTAGTGAGAAGCTTGGCCTAATGATGTTGTACCATCCAGCTAAATTAGGAAACCCGATGATTTAATTTGAATTTTATTGAACTTAAAAAAAATTAAATAGGAGGATGAAACAACCACTGAAGATCCAAGTTTTTCTCGCATTTATCCCCAATGCTTCCCAATACGCGCCAGGAGGGGGTGGAAATAAATACCCTTATCATTTCTGTACTTTTTTTTCCCAACAACTGTAGTGTTTATATTTTGTTCATTCATAAAATTTTTAATATTTAATATTTTTTCTGTAAAATCTATTATCTAATTATGAACTTCAGTTCATTGTATGCACTAAACTTTAACTACTTAAAGGGATGGTCCTGTTGTGAATTGGACGATGGGATGGTAGTGTTTTGAATTGAACAGGATGGTACTATTGTGAATAGGACGGGATGGTACTATTGTGAATAGGATGGGATGGTACTGTTGTGAATAGGACGGGATGGTACTGTTGTTAATAGGACGGGATGGTACTGTTGTGAATAGGACAGGATGGTACTGTTGTGAATTGGACAGGATGGTACTGTTGTGAATAGGACGGGATGGTACTGTTGTGAATAGGACGGGATGGTACTGTTGTGAATTGGACAGGATGGTACTTTTGTAAATAGGACGGGATGGTACTGTTGTGAATTGGACAGGATGGTACTTTTGTGAATTGGACGGGATGGTACTGTTCAATGTCAAAAAATGAACTTCAATGCATATGTGGAAAAAAATATAAAATTTGTGCAGCAAGTTTTTCCCCCTTTTCTAAAGAAGGGAAAATTAGTTTTTATATAAATATATAGCCCTGCTTGTTAATAAAGTTAATAAAAACAAATTCTAGGATCCCATGGAACCAAACTTCTCGAGAAGAAAATCAAGAAGTTCATGGTGAAAGTTAAAAAATACATTTAAAGGTAAAGGAAAGAAATTAGATCCCAATAATTAAACTCAATGTCTTTTTTCATATTAAATGAATTAAACAATGATTATTTGGTTTTAAATTTTCAGGAAATGAGAGAAATTAAGAAACTTATGAAAGAATTAAAACCTTTGGACAAAAAACACGTTCGGCTTAAGGCAGGAACTATTTTTATCCAAGTCAATTTAAAAAATCAACTGTCTGAAACAGGGCTGGGCAGGTTCACACTTTTTTTTTAATCAATTCGTTAATAGTTGGGTAATCAGCAGACCAGACAGGCTCATCAAGTTTTTAACTATACAATAGTTCACTGGCATGCCGCTCGTTAATTTTTATCGATGTTAATGGTATAACATATTCCAAATATTTGTTAGCTGCCTCTACTGGTGACTATTGTTTTGTTCAAGAGTTATGTTTTCCACGCAATTAAGCCAATGAAAATTAAAAAAAAAAATCCATAATTTTAAATGCCTCCGTCATTTTTTCCATTTATTTCCTTAATTAGCGATTTCAAAATTAACAGTATGATGATGAAATTTTCCTTTAATTTTATATCATTCCTCATAACGAAACTTTGCCCATAAGTCTCAAGAATTTTGTAGACTTTAATTTTTTATAACTTGGATTAAAATATTTTTTAACAGGATAAGATGAATCCACCAGAAGGAAGAAGAAGGAAAATTATTTGTTTTAATTTAACACTCGACTTGTATTTTATTGTTAATGTTATTGTTTATGTTAATCTTGAACACTTGATCTCAATATTCAAAGCCGGATCACTGTAATTAACGTAAGCAGGATTATGCTTGCTTCGATTTCTGATGATTGAAGTAAGTAGAATTCAAGTGAATGTAATTAGAATTTAGCGTACAGGCCGTAAATTGATATCAAGCAGAATTATCGTTGATATATTACAACGGATCTTCATGGCTTGGTGCGTGAACTGAATACTGTTGATTGTAAGCGGGTTTTTCTAACAGTGTTGTACATATTTTTTAAACCATAAATTTGTGACACCCCTAAATTCTTTAAGCCGATGTTAATTTACACAAATTGGTCAGGTGATTCAACATCTTGGTATCTGGAAATATTCCTGTAGTGAACTCAAGCTCATCTTTATAATAAGCTAGGGAAACGCTTCTAACGCAGTTCTAAGTTAAATTAAATAATCTAGGTTTTCATGGCTTTTTGACCCCCTTCAGTAACAGTTTCAGCTTTTAAAAGTTCTTCGATTTTATTTGGACATAAATCTTCTCTAGGGTCACATGAGATATATTATGTTTATTTGATACAGAGAAAGAACAATATATGCATAGATTTAATACAAAATCACCTTTTTAAAGTTTGGATAGTTAATTGTAAAAGTTATTGATTCATTGCATTTCAGTCGTGTTCAGAACTGACCATCATCATCTTTTTCAAAATATGGATAAGGCTTTAATAGTCCAACTTCTGCTTCTTTGTCTGTCTTGTTTATTAGTGCTTGAATTTCTGTTATGCTTTTGTCATCTGTTTCTGGTAGAACCCTGGTCATATTCAAAATATTTAATTCATTTGATTAAGTTAGATAGTGTTAGATAAATTATTTTATTTATTTATTATGGCAACCCTAAAACTAGGACTGGGCATGTTCCAACTTTTTCAAGCTGTTTCCTGAACGGTTTGTTCCAACCGTTTTTAAAATAAAATCTCAGGTAGTTGTTAGTTTTAGAGGGTGAAAAACATAACTTTGTTTCGGCATTTGTATTTTCTGTTTTTTTTTAAGTTATCGTTAGTTAACAATCTCAATTTAATGGAAAATTTTCAACAGTAATTAAAAGAATTTAAAAAAATTAACAATAAAAATCGTCAAAACAAGTAAGAACATATTTTTTTACATGCTTTATGCAATTTTAGGCAAAAAAAAATCATGCTTTAAAAAAATTGTTTCTGTTTCCGTTTTAGAACAGTTATTTTTTTTTTTTTACGGCTATGGCTAATTTGTTTTGTGAACAATTTAAAACTTTGCGGTTCTTGTGGTTAGTTGATGGACTTTTCCATTTATTATCAAAAACCTACTTTTAATTAACGGAACTTTGCCCAGTCCTACCGAAAACCACAAATGGAGTTATACATCATACCCTTCAACACACTATCACTGTATATATGTATATATATATGTAGTTTAAAGATTAAAGCACAAAAATTTCAATTTTTTCATTATTTAAATTTTAAGATTAAGGAATTCACTGAGACAAACTTTTATGTTGTTATTGTTAATCTTGAAACCTGTATATTATTATCAATACTTAATATTTTTATTAAAGGAATTTCTGAGGGCCATGAACATAGACTTTAATTGATCCATACATCTGTCTGATATTGAGATTGTAGATCAATGTTTATACCAATATTTAACACAATAGTTCTGACTTCTTATTAGGTAGTAATATATTATATAAAGATCTGTTTAAAATAGAAAAATTTAGCTTTTTTTAGGATTGGAATGCAACAAAACAGCTAATTTTTACATTTTATTGGAAAACCTATATTTGTATACTAAGATACAAATTTTTAATTATCAGATTTTAATACTTACTTGAACACAAAAATAGCAGATAGGAAGATTGCAACTGCATGGCCTAAGAACACAACTGAGAACCCAAAAACATCAAGAATGTAGGGATAAGCCTAACGTTTTTTTAATATTGTAATGTACAATTAACATTCATTACTAATAATTTTTGATTAAAATTGAAAATATTTTTACATATCACTATTAATAATTACAAGTTTAAACCTTTGATACCATTGCTTCAACAATCATGCGAGATGATTCAGCCGCTGCTCCTCCCATACTCTTATCCTCAGGAGCTAGTAACTCTCCTGGTAGGGTATAGATAACACTGCCATAACCAGCACCATATCCTGTATCATAAATAGGGTATCGATAACACTGCCATAACCAGCACCATATCCTGTATCTTAAATAGGATATAGATAACATTACCATAACCAGCACCATTCCTGTATCATAAATAGGGTATAGATAACACTGCCATAACCAGCACCATATCCTGTATCATAAATAGGGTATAGATAACACTGCCATAACTAGCACTATATCCTGTATCATAAATAGGGTATAGATAACACTGCCATAACCAGCACCATATCCTGTATCATAAATAGGGTATAGATAACACTACCATAACCAGCACTATATCCTGTATCATAAATAGGGTATAGATAACACTACCATAACCAGCACCATATCCTGTATCATAAATAGGGCATAGATAACACTACCATAACCAGCACCATATCCTGTACCATAAATAGGGTATAGATAACACTACCATAACCAGCACCATAGCCTGTACCATAAATAGGCATAGATAACACTACCATAACCAGCACCATATCCTGTATCATAAATAGGGTAAAGATAACACTGCCATAACCAGCACCATATCCTGTATCATAAATAGGGTATAGATAACACTGCCATAACCCCCACCATATCCTGTATCATAAATAGGGTATAGATAACACTGCCATAACCACCACCATATCCTGTAATATAAAAAGGTCATATGAAGAAAACAGCCATAACTAGGGTTTCCAATTGAACAAGAAAATCTTGCACTAATTTCGCAAAGATTTTTTATGCTGTGAGTAAAAATTGCATGAAATTTCAATTTAATTTTGCATTGATGTACAAAAGCTATTTTGCAAAAATTCTGAAGAAAATCTTGGTTTTTGTGAATTTTGTTGTTTACTGCTATTTCATTATTTTGATTTATTTTGTTATTTCTTTCAATTCCGTGAAACAATTTCAGGAAACGAATGAATTAATCAGCAGCCACCAAACAAGATTGATGTATATACATATTTAAAGATTATAGATTAATACAAAGATGTCAAGAATCCTGCACAAAATTATTTTAAAATTATGGCTTAAATTCTTTATTCATGAGTAATTTTGTGTTGTTTCATATTGAAACAAAATTGATGAGAAATTTCGTCCATGCAAAAACACGAAACTGTTGTGTAAGTGAATCCACTGTTTCATTGAAACCCTAGCCATAATCAGCACCATATCATGTATCATAAATAGGGCATTATAGATAACACTACCATACCCAGCACCATATTCTGTATCATAAAATGGTATATACCACACTGTCTTACCCAACACAATATCCTGTATCTAAAATAGGGCATAGATAACAATGCCATAACCAGCACCGTATCCTGTATCATAAATAGGGTATGGATAACACTACTGTACCCAGCACCACATCCTGTATCATAAGTATGGTATAGCTATCACTAATGTACCCAGCACCACATTTTGTATCATAAGTATGGTATAGATAACACTACTGTACCAAGCACCTAGGGTTTCCAGCCAAATGGGGGAATCATTCTGTAAAAATTACTTTTTTCCTAAGTAAAACAATGCACCCTTACCTGAAGTCATTCCAAACATACCAACAGAAAAAAGGATCTGAAGTAAATAGAATCATTAGAATAGAATGAAGAGGCTGTTTTTTTATTACAGAGGTTTCTTAGTCTGTGTAATAAAATCTAGTCTAGATGCTAAATGAGCTAGAGATTGCTTCTAGTTAGAATATAGTTGAGATGAATGTGACATCACATGGAAAGCCTGGTATTAGGTGTATTATTGTGAAACATCATTAAAGTGAAACGCAATTTAATACCTGAGCAAACAGTTTGTACTGTGTTATTTCTTCAGATACATTCTTTAAATAGTAGGATAATGATATCAAGCCTAGAATAAAAGCCAGACTTAAACTATTTTTCCAAACTTTTAGAAATTAAGCAAGCTTCTAACGTTGCAGAATTTCAATGCAGACAGCTCTGAAGAATTTGATATTGAGTTAAGGATAGAAGTATTAGATCTTTTTCAACAATGTTTTTATAATTTATTTTTATAATTTTTGTAAAATAAAATGGTATGAGGCATGGTTAATAATTTCAAATGTTCATCTTTTGTCTCCTGTCTCAATCTGCACATCTGCAGTTTCTTGTTTTCTTTCCTCCATTTTCCCCTCCATTTATGGCACTGCTTTTGAAAGAATGCTTACAAGTCACTGTCTTTGTGCAATTATAAGTCAGTGCACTATAACCTTTCATTGTATAGATGCCCCCTCTTCGTTCTTGAATGTTTTGCTTAACCCTATCCCCGCTGGGGTACTTGAAAACCAGGATACGCTGGGGGGGGGTCAATTTGACCCCCCCCCTCTAAATCCCATGTTTTATGTCCAAATATGACAAATGATACATCATTAGAAAGCTCTTGTGCTCTACTTTTAGAATCTGCAAAAAAAATTGCAAATTTGCGAAAATTGAATTTTTTATCGCAAAATCCAGTTTTATAGTAAAAATGTTTGCAAAAAAAAATTTGTCCAAAAAATGACAAATTATACATTTTTGAAAAGCCCTTGACCATGCCATTTCAAATATGCAAAAATTTTTGCAAAATTTTAAATAACCTGATTTTTAATCAAGAAAAACTAAAAATGTGCAAATTTCCTTTGACAGGTTTTTTGCAAAAAATTTGCAATTTTTTTTCGCAAAACTTGTGCAATCCGTTTCCTTATGTCATAGGCTTTCCAAAAAGCTAAATTTTATCAAAATCTTACAAGTGAAAGTGGGTCAAAACAAAGATTTAGTTTGCTACAGGCAAAAGCAGTCATTCAGGCAGTTTGCCTGAGGACTCAGGCAGTTAGTATTAAAGCCCGGTTTTAGGCCTAAAGGGAGGGCTTTGGGTATGTAAGAAAAGTCAGAAAATTTCAACAGCCTCAGACCAATACTTTTTGAGTTATGTAAAAAAAACTACAGGGGGGGGGCAAAATTGACCCCCCCCCCAGCGGGAATAGGGTTAATTGTAATTTCAGCCTCAGCTCTGAACATTCTGTCTACTTGCATGTGTAAGGTCACCACTCCTGCACTTCAAGTTAAATTATATTTGCAGCGAGGAAGCAATAGCTTCCCTGCCATATGAACTGCACAGTTTTACTTTCCTGTACAAGGAAGGTTGCAATTCAACAAAGGATAATCAAGTGACCCGCTCGGAGCAGAGGTAATTTTGTTGTAGGGTCAAACAGAGAATTGTTCTGTAGTCTCATTTCGCTGCTTGTGAGAAGGTTTGATGGTAGGTAGAGGAAACTGAAGACGTAGATAAGGGTTTTAAGGAGTGGGGTATTAGGAATGTTTCAATAAAATCACTCCATTTATCCTCATGTTATACTGTTTCCCAGTCCATCAGAATTCCTTAGTAAGTATTGTATTTAGTGTGAACAGCTGCATGCACAATGCAGAGTTGTCCCCTTTCATCTGGTTGCTCAGGGAGCAGGGACAGGGCTATTCCAGAAAAGGCTCCAATCGCTAAGTGGAGTGGATTAAAAACCAGATTAGAATTAGACAAATTAGATCTTTGTTATTCCTATTCCTTGACATAGTACCCCTGCTGTGGGTACTGTAGTTGAGAATGAGGCTGGCTAATTGAGCACGGGGTGCAAACACCTTTCTTAGTGTCCACTGCAAATAGTGCAGAGAGCTTTCTATCAGAGCTCTACTACCCTAGGCTGTAGGAATGCAACTGAGATATTGGGTATAAATAGGTCTGAATGAAACCAAAAAGAGCTTTAAAAACATTTTTTAAAGCCTCTCTGACCTAATCAAATTTAAAAAATGGCTGATTTTATGAAATATTGAGGAAAAAAAGTTGTAATTTGGTGATTTATTGACAAATTTTAATTTTCAAAGGTCTAAACAGGTCTAAATAAAGCCATAAAGAGAATGAATAAAAAAGAACTCATATAGAGATTTAACTGACTATTTATTACTTAAAATGTAAAATTGTATTGTTCGTAATCAAATTTTGTATGTTAACCCTATCCCTGCTGGGGTACTTGAAAACCAAGATATGCTGGGGGGGGGGGGTCAATTTGAATCCCACTCCCTCTAAATACATTGTTTGATGTCCAAATATGACACATGATACATCATTGGAATGTGTGTATGCTCTACTTTTAGAATCTGCAAAAAATAGCAAATTAGCAAATCAATTTATATAGTAAAAATGTTTGCAAAAAAAATGTTCAAAAAACGATAAAATATACATTTTTTAAAAGCCCTTGACCATGCAATTTCAAATATACAAAAATGCTGCAAAATTTTAAATAACCTGATGATGTGTAATTAATCATTTGCAAAAATTCTGTGCAAAACTTGTGCAATTCATATTCTTGTGTCATAGGCTTTCCAAAAAGCAAAAAATTATCAAAATCTGACAACTGAAAGTGGGTAAATCAAAAATTTAGTTTGGTACATTCAGGCAGTGTGCCTGCAGAGGACTGAGGCAGATAGTATAAAAGCCCGATTTTGGACCTTAAAGGAGGGCTAGGGTTATTTAGGATAAGTCAGAAAATTTCAACAACCTCTGACCAATACATTTTGAGCAGGAATAGGTTAAAGCTGCATAAAATATTAAGTATTTTTAATTAATCTCTTCAATCTCAAGGAAGCTTCAAAAATTTTATTTCCAGTTTTTAAATCATTTAGACCAATATAGACTTATGTTTGTACTCTTAGTTTCAATGCTGAGAATAGTTTAAGCCAAGTAAAGGATGATTAATTGAGACCATGTAGAACAGAAGCAAGTGTTTAGAACTTGGGAGTAGAGATGGGCTTCGTTATTTTGAAAGAAAGAACATTTTGAGAACGAACAAAACTGACGATTTTACTGAACAATCATTTAATGACAAAACGCAGGAATTAAAGAAAAATGAACCATAATGTAGTTAACAAACGAAATCAATTATTTTTTAAATGATTGAAAGTAATTCAACAAAATGAACCTTTCATGAACGATGAACAAACAAAATGATAAAAAGCCAAACATGCCTATCTCTATTTGGGAGTACCTGAAATACCACTCATCATGTTATTATATGTTATTATAAATGTTTGAATGTAAGGTTAACCTGCTGAAACTATCATGATACAAGAAGCCATAATAAACTGATTCTTCTTCTTCAAGTTTTTGGAAATAAACAGACTAGCAGTAAAACCAGCTGCTGCACCTAATGATATAATTATTATAGCTTTATTAATCTATCGTTTTGTATAAAGGGAACAGTATAGATATATCTGGATAATATGCCATAAAGAATTTAACTTCTTGTACATAACTTCTAATTCAGAACATTTTACAGGTAAAGAGTTTAACCATAATGATATAATCAAATAACTATGTAACCATATAACCATATAACCTGTATCTTTATCACAACCCATAAAGCCCATATCAAATTTTTTTTTATATTACCAATAAATCTATCATTTTTAGTTTTAAAAGTTGTTAGTTCATTGTTGTAAAATACTAACAATCCACCACCAATTTATATAAAACAATAAATATGTAACTTTCCTTTTCCTTTTGTTTTCCTTTTTCTTTGATTTCAATTTTTTCTTTTTTTTTTTAAGAACTGGGGGGAAATCTTTCCACTTCTATTTTTTGGAGGTTTTAAAATATTTTCTCCTGAATACCTAATTTTGTATGTTTTTGTTATATTTCATAAATAAATAATTACTTACTTACTTACTTACATGTATTAAAAATTTCTAATTCTTGAATCAAAATTTTCACAAATGTAAAGAAAGAGAAAACTGCAGTCTGCACTAGGGGTGATCAATTTTGGAATTGAGCCCTTTGCCCGCTGGAGGTCTGAGTTTAGTACTTTTATTTGACCATAACTTCTTTAAATTTTCATATATTTAAAAATGAGTTTTGAATCTGAATACAGCATGAAATTTCCAAGAAAATGATGTATCATATTTAATTTTTTAAAATATTGTTTTTAGGCCTTACGGCAATTTCTGCAATATTAAATTGTCAATTCCCAACCCTATCAACAATTTTGAATTTTTTTTTAAAAGTAAAAACGCTGCAACCTCCTGTGGACGGTTGACTGATTTCTAAAAATGTCACAAATCAATCACCCTTAGTCTGCACCCTTCCATCCAGGCAGCCTTTAGCAGTAAATCTTCCATAGAAAATACTTACCAACTGGAATAAAGAGCATGATTGTTTTGTACGGAATTGAGAATCCAAATTCAGCAAACATGCTTAAACCCATCAGCTTAATTCAGAAACATTTAATTGAAAATGAGTATTTATAAATGTAAAAAAAAAATATCTTTATCTTTGCAAGAGTGGAATTCTTATTTAATTTAGAAGAGATTTAAATGTAAAAGTTAAAAGCATTCTTCAACTAAAAACTAATTTTATATTTGAATCATAAGACTAATTTTCCTCGGTCCATAAAAGTTAAGAGGGGCTCCTCGGCCACATAGCCCTAAATAGATTTAATGTTCTTAAATTAACTGCTCGTTCAACTGCTACTGCTGATTTTTTTTTTCAAAGTATATATTAATCACAAGTTGAACTTTATGTTTAATTTCCTCCTTTTTTCTCCAAATTAGGGAAATAGCCAAATTGAGCTGTATTGAGCTTGAGGTATTTAAAATGTACACATTTAAACTGTTAGAAGCAAATGTTGATTGAAATGAAATGAAATGACTGTAAACATAATGAATTCTAAAAACTTATTGTCATTTGACTTCAATGAATGCAATATAAGCCTTTGCACTGTAAATCAGAAAGTTATCAGAAGGTTTACAAAGATTTTGTTGCGCTTGAAAGTATTGAACCCCTTTCTTTAACTATCAAATTCTATTCCAAGCTTTTGGTGTACACCAATTGATCTACATTATTTTAACAGAATAAATAATGGGTTTAAGGTAAGAGTGAATGGTAAAGCTCTCACCAATTGATCCAAACATGGTGACAACAATTCCGAGAGGTATCAAAGTCTGGGGAGTAGTCCAACGATCCATACAACCCTGCAAACACCTTGACATTACTTACTTTTAATTGTAATGTACCAGGAAGCTTACACATCATTATTGTAATGGTACCCTACATTAACTTCCATAATTATTGTGAGGTCATGATACAGAATGTTGCCTGATTTAAGCAAGATAATTGAATATAACTTTAACAGATTATTAAATATATTTTATTTTACATGAAAAAACGTTACCTGCACACAATGTATATACAACATTTGTGTAGGGTAACACAACTTTTTATTTCTCTGAATACAATAATTACTTATGAAACAACTAAACAGATATATCTAGGAGTGAGACAGAACTCTGGTAAAGCATCCCAATGTACCTGGAGAGAATCAGGAAGTTATGCAAGGATACTTCTGATCCAACATCTCACTACAGTATGAATGACTTGCTACAGTATGAATGAAGGTTTGCTGATAATCACCACTGTAGTGGAAGGACTGGCAAATAAGATCCTGGTCACCGCAGTAGGAAGTTATGTCAGACAGGTACCCTTCCTCTTCATAGCCTTTAGAGACACTGTGATACAGTATTTACAACATGAACCAACACATCAGAATGACACATTGAATGTGATAGAAGTAAACTGTTGAAAATGTGGTGGTCCACACTACATCAGAAAGTGTAAGCTGAAGAGCTGCTACAAGTTCGGAGCAAATCATGATAAAGATGATTGTAAAAAGAGCCCATTATATAAACTCTGGTACACTTGGTCACACTCCTTCCAACCAAAGTCAAGCTTTAATTGCAAATGTTTTTGGTAAAAAATTGGAAACTTCTACTGTACAGGAGTTCTTGAGTTCTGGAAACCCAAGAAACAATGGAAAATGTATTTTTTCCCAAATGAAAAAGTTAAAAAATATCAATTTCTTGGAATAGGGATAGTTCCATTGATGCAAGTAGTCCAGCATATAAACAGGACAACATATTAGCTCTTTTGTATATAGCTCTAGGTCGTACAGAAAGTGGGGCATAAGATAAGTTGCCAATGTGGAGAAATATTTCTCAATAGAAAATGCCAACCCATCGGAGGGGTGATGCAGTGTGACCACGGCATGTTCTAGCTAGTTTAGAACCATAGAAGAACTGTAAGATCTAAAAAGAAATAGCGAGAAAACTAGATATATGTTTTTTTTATTTTTAGATCTTTGAAAACTGTTTTCAGCTGAAATACCAAGCCAGAACCTCATCTATTATTCACCGTATGGGAGGAGAAGAGTTTCTTTCTTCAGAATAATGTGGAAGGAAGACCCTGTGTGCAAACTACTCTCACAAAGTGACCAGGACACAAAAATATAAGAATCGAGTAAGGAGAAGTGATAAATATCCGAGAAAAGAACAAAATATGAAAAGTATAAAAGTGGAAACATGTATAGATAGACACATAGTTGATGATTGTATGAATCAGTGATGTGAAAAATAACAGAGCAGGTGTCAATCAGGATCAGCAACAGGGAACACTTAGGACTTTTTAGCGAAGAAATTTTCCTTCTAATTTTAATTTTAAATATTGTAACCTTGTAAGGATTTCTCTCTTGTAGAGTAAATCTACCCCTTCATAGGTTCTTAGTCTCAGCAAACAAAAATATGAGGATTTAGTCATATTATTGTTTGTATTATGTCAAGGGTCAATATGGGTCATTCGTATTTGCTCAAGGAGCAGAAGGTGTTTTGATTGGATACAGAAACCATCTGTACCATCGCTGAAATAAGAGAATTTGATTGGATAATGATGGCGGTAATGTCCGTTGGTCAAAGGGCGGTTCATTTCCCGGTATAAAAGGTCTTACGACGGTAAAGGCACTGAACAGTATGATAAATCAGTGACCCAAGGTTGAGCTAAGCCAGATTGTGTACAAATCAGGTTTTAATGACATTTAAGTTATATTACCGTTAACTCAATTTTCTGTTCCGGGTTTGTTTATATATTCGTAATACAGTAGTTTATTCTTGTTTCAATCTCATCTTTTCCAAGCAAACTAGTTATCGGAAAAGATTATTTGCAACTTTGTTCTAGTTGAATTTTTCTTGGCAAGTTTTAAGAAATTAGTCATTAACCCTCGATTTCACGAGCAAGGTTTTATTACCTTGTAGTGAATAAAGTGAAAATAGTGATTAAACAAAATAGTGAACCCAACCACGCAGCCATTGGTGAGTCTTGTTTTATTAAATACTTTTAATAAGTCCATCTGTCCAAATTCTCTATTTCAGCTAAAAGTGTTAGATTGACGTAAAAGGAATCGTTGTTTAAACCTTGACATAATTTTAAATAAGTGCATCTTTTCTGAAATTTAGTTCAAGTCCAATTGTTTCTGACTTTGAACTTCTAGTTTGAGAAAATAAATCACTAAAAGAAAATCGTAGTTTTTTTTCTTAGAATATCTTTTTTGATTCCAACAATCTTTTGATCTAACATATTTAGTTTGGAAACTAACATTCTATTCTCTCAAGTTAAAATCGTCAACACATAGAAACATCATAGATTTGAAACCTTAGTTATTAGGATAACCAATAAGTAAGTTAGAGAAGTTAGAAAGTTAGGAAGATAGAAAACTAGCCACTAAAACTATATATAGATAAGATTGAAATCTTAAATTGTTTAAACTAAATCGGAGATAAACTTAAACTGTCCTGCTTGGAATAGTATTCCTTTGATTGAAACTTTGTAGTGATGATCTAACCCTAGTGTTCTTATCCTATCTCCTGGTCAAATCCATCCTTACCTTAACTCCAGGTTTCCTAGTAAGATAAATTATCGTTAAAAAAAAACAGTTTGGAACGGTTTCCTTTAGCGTGGCGGTTGAGTTAGTTTTATTGTGAACGGTTGAATGTAAAAGAGTTAGCAAGGTTGCCTTAGAGTTGGTTACGGTTGAGATTTAGATTTGTCTCCTGTCTCTTTAATCCCTGGTCAAGTTTGATTTCTAGCTCCATCTCTACCCCAGAGTTTTTCCCTGCAATTTAACTTGCTCCTCTTTATGGCGAGCATCTGTCATTTATAAGACTTAAATCTTTTATAATTGATTAACCAGTGACCAACGAAAGTTCCACAAGATTTGCTATTTCAAAATAATATTTGCATGGGAACGCATATTTGAAATTCTGGTTTTGTCGATTTATTTCCAAGTAGAATTTCCTTTGAGATATCAAGAGGCACCTCTGCTTAGTTTTAGCTGATCCTAGTAGTTGTACTTTATGGTCTATTTCCCCTTTAACTAAGATTTGGTTGAGAAAAGAAATTTGGTTGTAGTTACGCTTTAACTCCCTCTCTTTCTGTCTCCTAGATCGATAAAGAATTGGATAGGTAGTATCAGGGGTATGAAAGGCGGAGATTCCATGGTTTACTAGAATCATTTTATTTCTTCATTTTTCCAATACTCTGTAGATTTACTCACATCAGTTTTCAGGCTTTAGATTTCTTTTATTTCATACCATCTTTTTATGATAACATTATGTTTCCTAAATTAAATTCACATACTTACCTGCATTCTGCATCAGGGAATATATAGATCTATTTGAAAGGACTTGATTTTGGTTCTTACATTTTTATTTCTGAAGTATTTTTTAGTGGCAGCTAATATCTCGTTTATCTCTTCTTCAATGCCAGCATATTCAGGACCTCTTAATATCCTTCAAAATTGTAAAATAAGAATATCTTAATCATTCTTTAAACAACTTTTCTCAAAGTACAATAGATTAAACATACCTCAGCATTTCTCTTGCTTTTTTTATTTTGCCATTTCTGAAAGATATCTGTTGTTTCAGTTATACAAATGTCAAAACCTTTGTATTACATTTCTGGCTTTGTTTTGGCCAGCTTTAGCTAACATATGTGTTTATAAATATATATATATATATGTATAAATATATAAATATATGAATATGTAAATATATAAACAAACAAATATATAAATATATAAACATATAGAAAAATGTACAGGGCATTTCTGAAAAAAGTGTTTTTAGGCTTTTTAGCCTTCTAAATATAGTTCAAATGAGCTAAAAAGTGCTTCTAGCATGTACAATGTCCACAAATGGGGGGGAGGGATTGTCAATGAAACATTTTTTTCTAAAATGCATTAATCTTTAAAAGCAGACTTAATATTCAAAAATGTGCTTGGTCTCCATTTCAAAGATTTTCTTTAAAAAGTTGAATTATAATTATATTTTTCGCATTTTATATGACAGAATAGATTAAATTGCACAGTTTCAATGATAGATTTGAGGATTTTTTAAACTAAAAGACAATAAAACTTTCAATTTTATCGTCATTGGTACAATACTACAGGCACACATTGTATTAGAATAAATAAAGTTTAGTGGGTGAAGACAACAATGTTAACTAAGCCTTAATGGCTATACACACTTTTTTTAGATACACCTTGTATATGAGCCAAGAGGTTTATTATATACATTTAATATTTTAATGTTTAAAACCTGACAAGCCAGTGTGGAGAGTAAACAATAAAAGGAGAAAGGAGTAGAAAAAGCACCGACAGTGTTATCCCAAGCAATAAGAGATATTCTGGTGGTATTGTCATGTTAACAGCAAATAAAAGCTAAACATTAGTAGTATAAATTGTAGAATTCATTAAAATACAAATATAACAAAGGAATTAAGTTTTTTGTCCCAAACTCTTATTTTCTAATTCCAATCTTATGCTGTACTTCCCAGTTTTGAACTAAAAATACTGTTGGATCACAGTTTGAAGTAACAAAGGTATCTATCAGATTGAAAAGATAAATGGATTAACAAATTTGATTTTGAAGCAAAAACTCAATTCCTTTAAACTCGTAATTATTAAATGTTCCCATTAGTGTCATGGAATAACTTCTTCTTAATTTATAAATTTTTCAATTAGGCTTTCATCAGTGCAATTTACTAGATCTTTTAAGGAATTTGGTCTTATTAAAATAAATTAGAAAAATATATGAACTTGTGAAGGTTCTAACTGTATTTTGCAACAGTTTACTAACAACATTTGATCATGAGTGAGTGAGTGTAAGACATGTAAATGTTTAGAAAAAACAATTTTGAAATTTGTTGATTTTCTCAGCTATGTCAGGTATCTTCTAAAAGTTCAAAGTACTCAAGATATCTACATTACCTATCAGTATGTGTGCCTGCTTTTAATGTTAAGAAAAATTCTACTACATAATATCTATATTGTAAGTTCCATCCTTATACTGTGAAATATAGACTTTTTGTCCTATTTTGTTTTCTCCACTGTTAAATTTAAAAATAAGTTATAACATGGACACAACGGTCATATTGCTCTTACCAACCATCCATAATTGGAGTAGAGAATGTTTAAGTTGGCAAAAACTGAAAAAAAACATTCAAGTTATCTACCATAGTTAATTCCTGATAGAGTATTCTTTAACCCTTCAAATGGGATAAAACTTGGTTACCTCCTCTTAGTTTGATTGTTGATATTTCGCTTACTAATGTGTATGATGGCATTATTCCTATAATAATTTTTTGAAATATACAATTTTAAGTGCTTACTGATGAAATAGAATAAATCATTGACTTGCTTTTAGATTTGTTAAACATTATTATCATTTTCCTGTGTTAGATGAATATACTGTGACAGATTATCTTATAGTGTCAGTACATATGAAATTAGCCATCCCCCAGTAGGCACCATCTTCATTTTTTTCAAACTTCAAATATTAAGAAACCTATGTGAGACATTACAGAATCAGTAATTTTTAGACTCTGTTTACCTCCCTGTGTAGAGCAGTGATATCATGAAGTTTGGACAACTGCAAAGAGTTTGCGCTTTTCAAATTACCATAACTTTTTGCTATTTGAATTATTGACCTTATTTTAATGTCATCAAATAGGTTATGAATAAAGCTTTATTTTTTTAATTATAAAATCATCGATAAAATTAAGGCTAGCGTTTGATATTTTAAACTACGAGAAGAAACCACAGTCCATGGTTAGATTCCAAGAGAACCCGAAGTCCCTGTCAAGTTCTGAGGATAGGTTCCAGAGAAACCACCAGTCAAAAGAGAGGTCCCCAAGAACCAACAAGCTTGTTGAGAAGTCCCAAAGATCCCCCCAGTCTAGGGAGTGGTCCCCAAGAAAACCCCAGCCTGTGGAGAGGTCCCTAAGATCCCCCCAGTCTGTCCCTGAGAACCATCCAGTCTAGAGAAAGGTTCCATAGAACACTCACACAGGAGGAGAGGTCCCTGAATACCAGCCAGCCTGGGGTGAAGTCACTGACTAGTACTTCTCTGACAGGAGAGGGCCCTGAAAACCCTTTAGCCCAAAGAGTGCTCCCAAAAATCCCCAAGATGTAATTAATGTGATAGATCCAAGAGGAACAGTAGACTCTGTTTTTACCCCCCAGAGAAAGAAAAATTAGTTTCAGTAACTGCACATAACTTCATCTAAGTGAATTATCTATTACATTGGAAACTCTACCCATAGGTCTCTTAAGATGGTGCCTACTACTTTCAAAAGGCTGCAATTAGGGATGGTCATTAAATTGAGCTTGGTTTTTTTACTTTGCATATTCTTTGTCAAAATGTAATGCTCACTAACTTAGGTTTTCATTACACTACAAAAATACTGCCAATTGTCTTGAACAATTCTTTACCCCAACTATCATTGTTTTGATAATGTAAAATGTATTAAAAGCAAACTCCGAAAATTCAAAGTTTGCTATGTGACAATCCTCTCAAATTCTTTCACTAAAGCAGGTTAAACGTCAACAACCTTAAATGTTTAAATGAACCTCTTAAAACTTCATATCCAATTCTAACCTGTATTAGGAAAAACTCCTAATACTCATACCTAAACCTGCTGAGAAACCATTGAGTAACCAACCAGATAGAAGAATCGGGAAGGTATATGCAATCCACATAAGTATACAAGATCCAATCTGCAGAAGATTCACCAGGATTAAACATCGCTTTCTTAATATTTCAAAATCAAAGTAGAATTATCATATTAATACAATATTGTTTCACTAAGAGATTAAGAAAAAGTAATTATTGTAAAAGATCTAGCAAATGTCAATATTACATCTATACCTGCCTAGCCACTCACTTAAAGGACTGCTTACAAGGGCACCAGCCAATATCATCAGCAGGTTTAAGCTGTGAAAATAAAGGTGGTTTATTCTAGCCTTAACTTCTAACTTTAAGACATAAGCTTTTTTAAATATTTACTTAAGCAGCAAATTTTACAAAGCCATAAAAACAGAATTAAAACTACAAATTAAAATAATTCCAACTAACACTAACCTTAACTAGAAAAACAAAGTATGAGACTATTTTCATCAAAACTTAAATATGGAAGCATTCTACATTATAGGTCTACTAATCTGCTTCCATTGCCACTTAACTTCAGGGTGTCTCTGATAAAAGTGTGTTGAGGCTGTTTAGCCTATCAAACATCACAAAAAAATGGTTCTAGAAGCTATAATTCCTATAAAGTGAAGGGGGGGGGGTTGTCAATAACATATTTTTCTCTAAAATGCTGTTTTAACCTTTAAAATTATTTCTAACATTAAAAATTGTGCTCGATCCCCTTTCTAAAGATGTTATTTCTTTTCACCCACTATTAAAAAGTGTTACTAGTAGGTGCAATGTCCATAAATTGTTGGGTTGTTGTCAAAACATATTCTAAACTGCCGATTTAACCTTTAAAATTATTCCTAATATTAAAAAATGTGCTCGGTCCCATTTCTGAAGATGTTAATTAATTTTAGAGTCAAATGTTTCATCAATTGTTTCAAATCAAATGTTTCATCCCATTTGTGGAAATTTTACATCATAGCAGCATGTTTTAACACAAAACAATGATGTTTAGTAGGTTGAAAAGCCTAGACACATTTTTTTAAATACACTGTACTTTACATTAGTAAGTTAACCCTATCTCTGCTGGGGTACTTGAAAACCAGGATATGCTGGGGGGGG
>NW_019398089.1:0-25149 GCF_000591075.1 Eurytemora carolleeae
GTTGTTAATGTCGTTAGTCTCTCATCCCAGCTCATTATTATCATCTCAACTGGGTCTAATATTTTTAAATCTTCTGATTCGCATAAAATCTTCGTATTTTCCAAAGTTTGTATCCCTTTTAACACATGTAGATTTATACTTTCAAATGATATAGTATAGTCTTTTTCTGAATTAAAAAGGTTTGTATCCAACAGATTTTCAGTCGATACTGCCAAAGAGTCTAAAGTTGTAAAAAATTTTGATGTTTCTATCGGTATTTTCAAACTTTCCGTCTCTTTCTGGATGTAAAGCATACCCCTCTCTTCTATACTTGTGCTCGCGTGTATGATACTATTTAGCCTTCTGTTTATATTTTGATCTGTTTGTGGTATTTGATTCCCAGCATCAGGTGGTTTACTCTCCGACCTATAAATAAACGCAATTTGGTTCTTTTCCTTAATTTAAAAAAATCTTTTTCAAACGTGATAAATCGTTGTATATTTGATATTGTATTGCAATTTTATAATTTTGATTTGTCTGCAGGTTATAATAGCTTTTGTATCCAATTCTTGATTTATCATGTTTATAAACAAACGTTTTAGAGTATTCAGTTGCTTTCTACCTTTCGTATAGAACCAATGTACACACAGTGAGGAGTGAACGTACTCCCATTTTCTCTGCAATATATTTTATATCTAATTTATCTATTATATGTATTAAAAGAACAACAATGTCAATCTGTAACGTAATTATGGCTGGATGTGTTGAATTTTTGCGAAATCAAATGAGGAATTTCATTATTGGCTTACTACGTCAGGTCTCAATTTTATATGAGTTTGCAAAACTTTTGAAGGCTTTATTTATGTTAAAAATTATCCACGCGTTTGAAATTAAGAATTTTCCAAAGGTTTTAATAATAATCAAAAAATTAAAAATAAGAACCAAAAAAATTAATTTCCAAAAAAAAAAAAATCTTTCATTTTAACTAAAATCAATGAAACGTATTTCAACTATAATTAAATCTGAATCTAATATATTTATTATATACTAGGACGGAGCTGCTCCTTTGCTTGATGAAGAAATCGGAGTTCAGATTGACGAAACCGTTGTGGAGATAAATTCAGCTCAGCCTGAATCATATTACTCAACTCCTGTTTAAGAGTACACTTCAAGTAAACATTCCTTTGGAATCATTGTAAAAATATTCAAATCATGATGTTCTCTATATTTGAATGCAATTTTCTCTACCAAATAGTATTAAATAAGCTTTCTTTTTACGGTTTTAAATTATTCAATTGATATCTTTATTACTACTTCAAATTCCAGATAAGATGTAAACATAGTCTTTCTCTTATTTAATAGGTAAATACCAAATCTAAGTATTCAAAATTTTATTGAATTCTATTATTATAAACATTTCAAATAGTTGTTTATATTTGATAACTACTATACACAGAAAATGATTAATTTGAATCAGAATCATAATTATAATAAATATAATATAAAACTAAATATTCAAATCTAAAATTTTACTTGTTTCTAAAATTATAAACATTTCCAATAGTTGTTTATATATTTGTTAACTACAATTCACAAAAATGACTAATTTGAATCAGAACTATAATAATAGTTTGGGCCTATCTTAAAATCTAATTTAAACTTTTCATTCGAAAACAGTTCATTTACATTCTGATGTTCTTCAGGTTCTGAGTTTTCTGGAGTATGAAGATCATTCTCCGAAGTCTCTTCAAACTTGGAATATCCTGGTGTTTGAAGATCATTATCCAAAGTCTCTCCCGATGTGTTTTCAGGAATCTGAAGATCCTTCTCCAAAGTTCCATTAAGCCATGAGAGATCTACCATCATGTTATCCAAGGTTGGTTCCATATAAGACTCCTTATTTTTTATCAGTGAATTTATCCATTTCTCCTTTCTTTGTATCATTTTATCTCTAGATATTATCTTTCTTTCCAGCGTGTACATTCGCAGTTTTCGTTTTTTATGACTTTTAAGGTTTCTTGAAAGTTGGTTAATTTTCTCCTTCCTACTCTCTGAGGATTTCCTCCATGCATTCATAATCTTAAAAGTTTTATGATATTTTTCTGTTACACTTTTCAGCCGTACTTTCAATTTCTCCACTTCTTCTTCTCTCAATTCATCATTTGCTTTTAAAGACGCATCTTTCTCTTTAGTTATTTTCTCTTTTTCTCTTAAAAATCTTATTGTTTGCAGACGGAGTCTTGTCTCTAGCAATTGTTTTTCATTGTTTAAGGTGGTGACCCTATCTTCCTTCTTTTCCAGTTCCTTGGAGGTTATTCTCAGTCTCTCCTCCAGATTTTTCAATTCCATCAATTTCCTTCTATCCTCTTCCATTCTTGAGTCTTGTTTTCTGTTCTTTTCTTCAATGATACTCTTTTCACTGGTTAGCCTATCGATAAATGTATCTTTGCCTTTGATAGTTTCCTTCAGAACTTCTATGAGGGATTTAGTATCCTTTAGTTCCTTATCTAATTCCACATATCCTGGTGCTTTATCCTTCATTTCAATTTCCCCTTTCAATTTTACTATTTCTCTCTTGAGTGTATCTATAGCTTCGTGTACCGATCGCTTTCTATCCTCTTCTAAGCATAATGTAATGAACATTATTATTGCTATGAAAGCTCTTTTGTTTGATTGTATCATGTCACACGTGTTTAATAAGCTTATTGAATCTGGGTGCATTTTGAGATAATGCAACCTGAACCGTGTAGTGTGCATGTTTTCGAAACAAAATGGACACTTTATTTCTTTCCACGTTCTGAGGTCTTTTTGAATTTCATTAATCAATGTTTCGACATCTTTTACCTCCCAGCTTTCAATTTCTGTTGATGTTGAACAGAATTTATCAAATTTCAGGAACACTGTAGGAGGTACGATTGGGTTTCCGGCTATATAGCTTGAAACTGTTCCAAATGCTTTCTTCAGTATTTCTTCATATTCTTCTCCTATTTTGATTCTTGTGGAAATCCGTTCTGGGTTTTGATTTATCTCTTTTTCGATAGTTCTGACCATCTCAATATCTCCATGATTTTTCAAAATATTGTTCATGAAATTTTCGTTTTCTGTTCCGCAGAAAAGCGATGTCTTTTTATGTGGAACACTTGATACTATTGCTCCTGGTTCAGATGGAGCTAGCAGTGCTTTTGGATTCACTGTATCATATGAGTTCATAGCCGGGTTGATCCCTCTCATATTAACTGTTGATGGGTTTACCCATGGAGTCAAATCTTCAACTGTATCCGTGTTTCTTTCTTCATAAAACGAGGCTGGATAACAAATCTGTGTTTGTAAAACTGGAATATTTTGATTCTCTGTACATAAGCATTTTGTATTTTCGTCTGTACTTGCTATTAGGTCATCTACATTCACTGGAATGTCAGAACTTGGACTCCTTTCTGCATGCATTTGCACATCTCTAAAGGTTTTAAATATATTCACCCCTGTTCTTATTGCTACGTTGTGTGAATCCTTTATGATACGCTGGCCTATAGTTATGTTATCTGCTTTAGACTTATGTTTTCTGAGCATACCTGCATCATTTATATATCCGGCTCCCAGCAATATATTAATATTTGGATTCTCCTTAACCTCAATATTTTCTGAAGCCGGGATTTGAACTGTGTGGACTTTGTTCTCTTCACATCTGTTTATGTAGAAATATTTCTGTTCAAATGCCTTCATAGTCTTATGAATCGTAACTATCTCCGGTGTCGGATTAACTGTCCATTCTCCCATTGTTGTCCATTCAATTATCAAACTCTTGTATGCCTCTATCATATTCAGGTGATATGTTAACGGGAATCTTGATTTTAGGTCCCATAAAGACATAGCCAGAGTTTCAGTATGTATCTTTTCTATCTCTTTTGACTCTAATTTCAGTTCGGTTTGGTTTGGTATGATTTCAACTTCTTGCCATTTTGATTCATTGAATGCATCCATCAAATCTCCTGGTTTTATTGGTTGATTGTCCACTCTTGTCTTGATAATGTTTTTCCAACATTTCATAACTGCACAGTGTAAATATCTCAGACCAGCATCATCATATTCATTCTCATAGCCTACATTTTCCAATAAGCATTTCAACACAGGTTCTTTGATCATCTGTTTCACAGCTTCCATTTTTAGTTGACCCTTCAGGTATCCGTCGAATTTACGATAAATATATCCTATTCCTTTTATCGACATTTTTCCTTCTATATGATTCATCTTCGGTGAATATATACGAATATATCTTAGAATCATCATTAATGTTTTTATTTCTGGTCCTTGTATTATCTCTCCGTCTTCTATTTCCATATTCTCAACTGAATTAACCAATTCTTTCACGGTAGTATGATCAAATTCTTTGATATTATATTTTTGTAGTTCATTTATAAGTCCTTGTTTTAAACCTTTCCTGTTCAGGTTGTGTGCTTCATTCATGAACTGCATTGGGTGTCTGCTTAGCTCTAGGTGAGAAATATTCGGTTTTACTTTTTGAGGAAGTCCTGATGCATTTACTTTCTTCCATTTTGTCACCTTTTTTATAGGATCTATTACTGAATCGCATATGGAGTCCACGCTTCTAGCTTTCCTAGGTTTATTTTCATTTATTTTTCCAGCTTCATTTGTTACAAATGGACTCTTCCAATTATGATTAAATATTTTTCTTGTCATATTGGTGTCCCAGTTAGTTGGAATATTTTGAGTTGATTCATTCAAGTTTGGCTGGAAAGTCTGGTTTGTTTCAAAATGTTTTGGGCTATATATTGGAGACCTTATAGGCCGGAATGGTGTCGGTTTGTTGACTTCCAATTTCTCCAATTCTTTATTTTCCAATCGTCTCACATTTGTATTTAACTGAACTGTTCTTTGGGATGTACTAACTGGTTTTCTAAATGTATCTTTCCGTGTCTCTGGAATTCTTGATCCTAATCTTTCCCAAATATTTATTCCCAATCTTCCCTTAACACTCGGCTTTTCCTGTATCCTTGTATTCTCGTTCATAACATTCCGGGTTTTTATTTTGTTGTTATCGTCAATATTACTCTTTTGTTCTTCTTCATTCATTGTTATCAATTTTCTAGTTATTTTCCTTCCATTTTTACTAGAATTTCCCGTCTCAGAATTTGTTATTTCAACATTAATTTCTGATTTAATTTCAATTTCGCTTTTCTCCAGTCTTCTCTTTTTGTACTCCAGATGTTCATTGTATCTTTCCAGAGTCCTTTTCCTAGATACATCCTCCAATTGTCCGTCTATAGTTGTTATGTTTTTGGCTTTATCTTTTGCATTTTCCAATTCACCATCTATGTTAGGTGCTACGTATTCTCTGTACGTTTCTTCAGCTTTCGCAGCAGTCTGTACATCTCTTTTGTCTGTTCTTGTTTCTTTACTATTCAGTAATCTGACTATTTGTTGTTTTGACTCCTTTGTTTTCCTTAGTTGTACATCTAGTTTGGGGATCTTGAATTTTTGTTTTTCCTCCGAACATATTTCTTGAAAACTAGGTGTTTCATCATCAGAGAAATCTAACTCGGATTGAAGGTTGAGAGTATCCGTTGGAGAATAACGTATGTTGTCCCCGCTCATGTCTAAATATTTATATGTATTATTTCTTTAAGTATGATTTAGAATAGAATCATTTTAATTTACCTCTTCTTTTATAGCTATCCTTTCTTTATTTATCCATCTTTACATTTCCAATTATTGAGTTATTTTCAGGTAGTCGAGGGTTAAATAGTCTAAAAGTGAAATATTTTATGTTTTTGTTCGAAAAAGAGTTTTATAAAACTGTTATTCGTATCCTTTTAGATATATACCTCTATATTAATTGTAAAATTCTTCTGTATATTCCCTTCCAAATTCTAGGTCTAGTTTTTTCCAGGGTATCAAGGGTTAAAATAATCTAAATTGAAATATTTTAGCTAATTTATCGAAAAAGAGTTTAATAAAACTGTCATTTGTATCTTTCTAGATATATACCTCTATTGGAATTGTAGAATTTTTTGTATATTCCCTTTCAACTTCTAGGTCTAGTTTTGTCCCAGGATATCTAAGATTAAATTAATCTAAATTGCAATATTTTAGCTAATTTATCGAAAAAGAGTTTAATAAAACTGTTATTNGTATATTCCCTTTCAACTTCTAGGTCTAGTTTTGTCCCAGGATATCTAAGATTAAATTAATCTAAATTGCAATATTTTAGCTAATTTATCGAAAAAGAGTTTAATAAAACTGTCATTTGTATTTTTCTAGATATATACCTCTATTGGAATCGAGAATTCTTTGTATATTCCTTATATTACTGCTTGTATTTGGTTCAACTATATTAATCTCGCATTCACTATCTCTTACGCCTAAAAGATTTTAGGATTTTTTCAAGAAACCTGATTATATTGCAACCAATTCAAAAAAAAATTTGATATTAGTTAAAAGATTTGTGATTCAACCCTTTCTTTTCTTTAATAAGCTGAATAATACCTCGTAGGTTTCAGATTAAGTGTGTCCTTTCTCCTCCTGTTTCCAATCCTCATCCAGGGTTCGGATTAGTACAGTACCTGGAAATCATTTATGCTTCTTGATAAATCGATATTTTAATAAAACATTTTAATATTTTAAACACACGCAATGTTGTATACACGTTTAAATTGCGTTTTATTCTCATTATTAAATTATCTTTTTTTTCCTTATTTTTTTTTAGATATTTAGAATAGAAGAAATTATTAATATTATCCTTCAAATATTTGTACAATTTGGATTTCGTTTAAGATATTTTTTATTTACCTTACGTATCATTTATGTCGATTGAATCAGGTATCTTACATTCTCTCACTTATGTTATTGTACACTCTGAAATATATATAATTATTATTTTGAGTAAATGCAGATTTAAATTGAACCAAATTGCATATAACTATTTTAATCAGATGCAAAGTATTTGATCATATTTGATAAAGTGTATTTTGCCAATTTTATTAATTTTTTAGTTTAAATGACTTTGCTTCTGATTTAATGTTACAAATTTACAGGAATAAATATCTATAGGTCGTCGTCTTCTGAGTCGGTTGTTGGCTGTGTATCTCCTAGATTGTCTTCTTCCGAATCTGATGATCCTATTGTGGCGTTGTATTCAGTTTGATGATCTTTCAGGTAAAATGGTGGTTTCACTATTGGTGTACATGATTCTGTTTTGTATGGTACTTCTCTACGTTTAATTTTTTTACGAATTTTATTTTCTTTGTATGTTATGTATAAAATTTCGTCAGTTAGTCTGTTTGTCTGTCTCTCCTGACGATCAATGTTAGATTTCCATTTAGATAAAAGATCATTATATAGGTCTATATATATTCCATGTTTTATCAACCTAATATTATAAAATGTTCTATTGTCCTTCCATTCATCCCCAATTCTCCTGTCTTTCAATTTCAGGAGCCTTGCTTTATCATATGCCCTCATGGTTTCTGTTTTTAGCAATTCATTTATCTCACCCCAATTTTTGCTGATTTTTCGCAATTCGGATTTTGCGCATATTTTCTTGCATTGTAATTTTATTAATTTATTGAGTGATTTTAGATTCTGTTTAGAATTAGGGTCTAGAGATTTCCATATCTTCTCACTACTCCCCAGATCTTGTTTTTGTTCTGATTTCCAGGTAGACATCATTTCTGAAAGCATACAAGTATTATATATTAACACTTGTATGTTTTATATTTTTTATATATATATATCCAATATTATTCTTCATCCGAACTGCTTTCTCTCGACTCCGGAGGTGTGGTTAACCTCATCTTGATTTTATAACCATGTATCCCATTTTCCAGATCCATTTCATGTTCCAAAGATGGTTCTTCAGGATCCCAGATTTCGTGTATAGCAAAGTCCTCGGCCTCTTCTAGATTTAACTGAGATCTTGCACATTGTTCCATTCGAAATAGTTGTTCTGTTTCTTTGACGAATTTATTAAATGCTTTTTCTTGGAGTTTAAGATTTTTTCTCCACTTTTCCAAGAGTAATTTTTTCATCCAACAGTATAGTCGTACACAGTTTTCACTCTGTATCATCAGTTCTGTATTTTCGTCGTCTTCGTAATCAGATCTTTGCAAGTCCATATGGTCTTCTATTTCTTTGAATATTTTTGCATTTAACCGGTGAATTTCGTTTCCTATTGCCAAGTTTAACATATTCCATCTGACATATTTTGTTTGGCCTTTATCACAATGTTCCTCTCTATGCTTTTTTAGGAGGTCTATGTCCTCTGGTGTTATTGAAGCTTCATCTACTGATGTACTCCCTGTCATTGATGTACTCCCTGACATGTACATATTCATCCATGAAAGGTACTTATGATCTTCTATTCATCTTTTCTGTAACATACATACTAATATTTGTCTAATTTTTTTTTAAATACTTTACACTTAGACTACAGTCCCATTGCATTTGTCTACTATTATGTATATATATATCATATTTATTTATTTTACTATGTCTGCCCCTTATTTCTAAATATCATATACATTTAAACCATTCATTTTGCATCCCCTATATAATGTATCATACTGTACTACAAAGTATATTTTATATACTTTTTTAGACTATTATATATATATATATATATATATACTACGAACTATTAAATATAGAAATAAAACTCCTCGTCCTCATTTTCATTCCAGTTCCTATTATCTTCATCTTCATCTTCGTCGTCATCTTCGTTCTCATCTTCGTTCTCATCTTCGTTTTCTTTTTTATCTTTGTTTTCATCGTTGTTTTCTTCGAAATTCGTTGACATCAATTTATTGATTGCAGTTCTCTTTTCCTCCAGTTCTTCCGTTCTACGTTCCAATATCTTGAACATTTCTGCACGTTCTTCCATTGCACTATCCAATGCTAGTTCACACCATTGTATTTGTTTCTCCAATTCGTCGATTCTGTCCATTTTCTTTTTTGCTAATGCTCGATATGTTTGTATTTCCTCTAAGTTTTTATTTTCCTTTATTCTCTGCCTTAATACTTCCGATTCCATATTTACCAACCATTTTTTCAGGTTTTCTGGCTCAACCATATTGATGAATGTGGTCACCTTATCTTGGAGAGAATGAAGAGCTATAAAAATACAACCTTCTCGCCCTTCGATCCTACTTAGGCGTTTCTTGAGATTATATGAGTCTTCCTCCAACTTTTCTAATTTGGATCTTGTTGTGTCTTCCTCTTCAGGGACTGTAACTATGTCCTTCAGTAGTTCCGATTCTGCTCTATTAAGAGCATCTTCATCAACGTCATATCCTTGTGGGTCAGGTATATTTGTTTCAAAAATATTAATCAACGCGTTATTATTATATCCATGTCCTCCAAATTCGATTTCTGATTCGTAATCTTCCTCCCTGTTATTCCAAAGAATTTGAAGTTTTGTCATTCTCGATAAGTCGCTTGCTAATGTTCTCAAGTTATTTGAATCCACCATGTTTTCGATTGCTGAATTCAGAGTTGATGGCCCCGACTGAAGTGGTGTTCTTGGTCTAAAGAAATTACTCCTTGGTTTTCCTAAGAAATATTCCTCTTTTGTGTCTTCATTATCCCGTCTTTCTTTCTTCTCGGATTCATTGCTGATTGATGAGTCCGAATAGAATATCTAAATAATTGTTGTTTTAATACATAATAGCATATTTTCATGTTTATTATATTTAGTTTTTTGTGTCACCTGCTCTTCGTATGATGTACACGAAGTTGAACGAACTACTTCTTCTTGGACCAAATTTATGGCTTCAATTTCGGGTAAAGTATTATTGGCCATATTCTCTGGAAGATGTATTCTTTCAAATATTTTCCTTCCTCATTTCGATTAGATTACAAAAATTTATTCAAAGCCATTTCATATGAGTTGTATGTATACAGAATTCTCATTTTTTATTTTATGGTAAAAATAAAATTTATCTTAAAGAAGAATTGATTTTATATATCTATACATTCCATTCCTTGGTTTAAATTACTAATATTTGATCTTAAATTATCATTCTTCTTAAGAGTATGCACATTACGGTTTATTTATTCTAAATTTCGTTTTTATTTTCTAAATCTGTAATGCGGTCCTTTAATATGTATAACTGAGCATAAATGTATCTCACAAGGTTCTTATAACGATTGATCAATGAGCGATAAAAGGTTAATCTTTTTTCCATTACAAATAATCGATTTTTTAATTCTATATTTTCTAATCGAATCCTCGAGTGTTCTAATTCAAATGTTTCTGCATGTTCCATTTTGCATCTCACTCTAAAGTTCTCGCAGACGTTTGATTTTTCAGTGTCATTTCCTAGGCATTTATATTTTATAATTTATTGATTTCATCTTTAATTTGTTCGGAAATTATATTACTTTAATATACCTTGGTCATTGGTGATAATATTCAATTTATCGTCAATGTACTCAATTACTAATTTTTGGGCCATATTCTCTGGAAAATAAAATTTAAAAATTTTCCATATTTTCATGTCTTCTCGAAAATAAAATATTTCGGATTGTTTTCCTTTTCAAAAAAAAATCTTTCAAATGATGACTTGTCTAAGATCCTCTACATTGTACTAGAGTGTAAAGATACTATATTTATTAACTACTTTTTACATTAATCAAATATTTTACTACTTTTTTAATCCTTTGTTACTATAGGATGCCCTCTACATATAAATGTTCATATTGTTCGTTAGTATCCTCCGCAATCAATTCTGAGATGTAGCATTCATTTATACGCGCCAAATCTTTCGATAATTTTGACACTTCCTGAATAAAAGTTATTCTATCCTCGATCATCTTCATTTCTTCGTCTTCCAGTTTGTCCAACGTAATTTTGTTCAGTTCGAATCTTCTTAATGATATTCTTGCAATATCCTTTAATTCTTCGTTCAGTGTTTCATCTTCTCCTTTCATAAACTGCTGTACTTTTATATTTCTGTCATTCATCTTTTCCAAATTCTTCATTATTCGCATCTTAGCTTCTCGGTTCCGTGTAACCATTTTTTTCAACTTCTCCTTTTTCATCAAATTATATTTGGCAACTTTATTCTGAAAATCCGTCCGTGTATCTATAATTTTCGATGGAAGTTTTGTCGTCCATTCTTTGTATTCCGGAGTAAAAAAGAAATTTTCTCCGTCCTCGTCTTCATCCTCAGTATCTTGTTCGTATTTTTGATCATTCTCGTCCTCATCCTGCTTATCGTCAGTTGGTTTATTTTGATTTATGCAATGAGGGTCTTCCATAGGGTCGTCTTCTTCAATATCTTCTTCAGGATCCTTGATAGGCACCTGCTGTCTTTCTTCAACAGGGTTTCCTTGATCTGCTGGGTCTGTGGAAACTTCAACCATATCCACAGATGATGTATTCTCATGAAAATCCTTTTGTTGAGCTTCAGGTGTTATCTCTATATGTTTTCCATGAGGGATTTTCTCTTTCAACCTTATTTTCTTTTTAAGTGGTCTCGGCCGTAGACTCCTTAAAGTTAAGGCTGCCATTTGTTCCTCGTATGTTTTGGGTTTCCTCGGCATGATTCTAAATTAAACTGAGTTAAAATATAGTTCATATTTTAAACATAATATTTACTTCAACTTTTTGTTTTAGATTCTTTATATTTTATTTTGTATTATTTTAATTTTCTTTCCACTTGTATATAAACAGATTAATATCATAAGAAGTTTGTAATAAATAAATTTATTCCAGCATCCCATCATATTAGTGTCAGTTTTGTTCATTTATAAATTATCGTTCTCCTCCTTATTTAATTAAGGGATATGAACTGATATGTCATAGTTTTATTAATTTATTAAAACTCTCTTTATTCAATTAAAGATTTTCAACGTTATAGTGAACAATTATTTTCCACTGTTTGAGCAGGATGACTGTTTATATTTTATTTATTTAAAACTCCATTGTTAAAAATATTATTTTCTTTATATTTAGGTCCTGGCTTGATTACCTGTTGAAATGTACTGTCCTGTTTCGCAAAGGCAGTATACGTTCTTGGTGTCCGTGATTGTTATGTTCTTCTGTCTCCGTACTCCTAGGAGAAAGAATATCAGGTGGTTTCTCTTTAAAATTGTTTTCTTTTTCCTCATTTTCAATGTCTCTTTCCATAAGCTTTCTTATCTCTGTTATGTTAGGATTAATTTGATCTAAATCAGGTTCAGATTTATCGTCCTTCTCAAAATGAAAAAGCGGTTCGTTCCAATTGTTTTGGCCTGGTTTCGTGAATCTTGCTAAATTAACTATCTTTTTTATATAATTTTCCGCTTTCCATTCGGATATAAATTCGTTAATTTTAATTTTTCTAATTTGAGTTTTATGTACTGTATGAATAAGACCAGTACGTAAAGAAATAATTTCTAGATTTTTTGCTTTCGAAGCTTTACGCAAAACTTGGAACAGTTCTAAATACAGTTTCGGAGATAATTGAGTAGATACCCCTACTGGAGGGTTCGTATTGTCTACAAAAAGAACTATATCTCCAGTATGTATTGTTTCCGGTCTTATATTCATTTTTGATTTTTTAATATTTTCTAACTTTTTTAAATTCCTTTCTTTTTCAAATTTGTCAATAATTTCATCATCGTTATTTACAAATTCGAATATTTTCTCTGCACCTAACATATTAAATATGTTTCTAGATGTTGACTTGAAGAAAAATTCTTCCCTACTTATTTCGGAGTTTGAGACAGGTATATTATTTAATGCCTTTACCGTAATTGTTAAAATGTCAGCCCAGTTTGATTTTGTTAAATTAAGATTCGGGTCGTATATTGCCTTTTTTAACAAATTTTTTATCATTTTAACTCCAATTTCTGAGCGGCCATTTTGTTCGTGTCTATACGGTGCTGAAGAAGTTATTATGAATGGAATTTTCTTCGCTAAATTTTCTAAGGCTTTAGTGATTCTTCTGTCACAATCGGTTCTTACATAACGTGGAAATCCTATCGTAGAGAAAACTATGTTTAAAGATTTTTCAATTGTTGAACTTTCTATATTTGACAAAGGAATTGCTATTAAATAATTGGTATAATCGTCAACCACTATTAATATTGCAGTATAGCCATTTGATGTTGGTAGACTTGGTATTAAATCCATATTCAATAGTTCTCGAGCAGCTTTCGCAGTTATTGTCCGCTCGGTTTTTGTATGTTTTTCTGGCAATTTTGACATTGATGTACACCTGCAAGTGAGGCAACTATTTATATATTTAGTAATGTAAAGAGCAGCAAATGGATGATAGAAATATTTCTTAAAACTAGATATACATTGACGTTTAGAGCAATGTAATAACTTTTCGTGTATGCATTTAATTATTCCTATCAACAAAATAGATGGTATACAAAGTCTATAATGTCCTGCAGAATTTTTATAAAGCATCTTGTTAACAATTTTAAAATTATCTCTTGAATCATCTTTACATTGCTTATAAATATTGCTTAAATATTCGTCGTTTAATTGTAAATTTTTAATGCATTCGTTGTCAAAATTTTCGCTTTTCATTGCGTCTGTGTATAAAGTAGCATTTTTTAAAGTTTGTCTATTTAAATATTCTTTAATTAGAATTTGATGTTCTTTTGGATCAAGGGTCATATATTTACTCCTTAAATAATCCATACCTGTTTTTTTAAGTTCCTGCTCATGTAGTTGTTCTTGTTCTAATGACCTCGTCTTCTTACTGTATTCCTCCGAGATATCTTCTAAAATATTGTAAACATTAGCATATTCAAATATTTTCGTATTTTGGAGTGAAATACTCTCTAAAAAGTTATATTCTGTAGATGAATCAATGACATTTTCCAAGTTTTCAATATTTTCGGCTTCAGTTATTTTAATATTATTTCCAGAGCTTCCAAAACCCTGTGTTCCTCTTGCAATCCCGTCCGAAAAGTATTCAATATGTTTACATTCTATTAGGTTAGCTACATTACATTCTGTAATTACCATTTGACATATGCTAGTTCCTTCAGACAATTTAATGCTTTCTTTAGTGATATTAGTTACACCTACAATTACATCCCCCTGGTAATTTGAGTCTATGACACCTCGGAAGATGTCGAATTTACCCATACTCCTGGATTTTGGATAAATAATACCACATGTTGTTGTATTAAGTAATATTCTTGTCTGCGTATTTATTTTTGTAAGAATGTTAGGTTCAAGAATGATTTCCGACTGTACATACAAGTCTATCCCACTATCGAAACCATATGGTGTAGTTTTTGGCGGATATAATCCGGTACAAATAAAATAAATATCTAATTTTTTACCGTTTTGATATACTTTTATTTTATCCTTGTTCGAAATGTCAATTTTATCTAATTTTTCGATTTTTGAATGTAAAAGTTTCAAATTTAATGAATAACCATATACATTATCCATTTCATTCTTATCTTCATGTTGTACGTCTAAAAAAATCTTATTTGGTGTTAACTCATTTGTGAAAATATTATTATTAAGGACTGGCATTGTCTTAGTTGTACAACCGTCGTCCCAAAGTACATCATGTTCGGATACAACCATTTTAGGTTTATTTTTAACCTTGCATTTTGTACTGCAACTTTCCAAAATATTAATATTAATTTCCGTTATTATCTCATCTTTTAGATTTTCGTACATATTATATAAAGTTGATGAACTTGATTCTATACGTCTCATTTTAAGAAAATTATTTAATAATGCGTCTCTTATTCTGTTTTTATACTTCGGATCCAAGTCTTCACCGAAATATTCATCGATAATTCTCTCAAAAAGAGGTTTTATATACATTGCTTTTTTTGTTTCTGACCCTTTACTTATATCATGATTCAACAAGTTTTTAATGTCGTCTTCATTGAGTTTTAAATCCTTAGTTCCTTGAACTGTAATTGTAGAATTTAAGTCCGCATTTTTTATTTTATTACTTATTTGTTTCAATAATAAAATTGTATCAATATATTTTTCTTCAGGTGTTCTGTCCATATATAATCGAAGGAGCGGTTCTAATTGCTTAGGTAAACATTTTTGTCTATTACCCTTGTCATTTTTAATTGGCAGCATTTCGGACTCTAAATATTTTATTAGCGTACTATGATCAATGCTGAAAAGAGGACCGATTTCTGGTAAATTTTCAGCTGCTTCTTTTGATAAATTATATTTGTCTACATTTATGAATCTGGATTTACTAAATGCTCTGCTTAATAAATCTGATAAGAAATTAATAGGTCCTGGTATTGAAAAGATTTGAAATTCATATAATTTGGCCATATCCGTTAAATACATCACCAGGTTATTTGCTAGAATCGAGCGCTCTTTTAGCCTGCTAATATACATTAAATTCTTTGCATCACACAGGATAATAGGTGGTTTAGAACTTAAACTTAAATATGGTCCAAAAACTTTGAAACCTGTTGCTAGGCTTATTGATTCTTTAAAGTTTGCGTCTCTCCTTGAGTCCTGATAAGAAAATATTCTGCTGTTGCATCCACAAATTCGTAATTTTCCATCCTTGTCTCTAATAAAGAGAACTTGGCTAGAACTTATTTTTGAAGCATCCGTAGCTAGAATTAATTGATCGTCTTCGTTTGGGATATTTAGTCTAATATCTGCTAGAATTAACATTTTTAATTGATTAAAAGCGTCTTCGCAATGTTTATCCCAATAGAATTTTTGTGACCGTAGCACTAGATACCATGGTGCTATAATTTCCCTTAATTTCGGTAGAAATTTTTCCCAATAGTTTAAAGAAAAAATTCTACTGTTTAATTCTGCTAAAGAACTTGGTCTACCCCACATGAGTATTGCATTTGCTTTTTTCTCATCTATAAACATTGTAGATTCCTTAGAATTAACTGCTATTCCCAGAACTTTGAAATCATGTGTATAAAAGACACATTTCTTTGGCCCTAATTTTACTTTGGCCCTTTTCAAAGCACTAAAAACTAGTTTTATACAAATGAGATGTCCTTCAAATCCCATTTCTATTGGCGAATATATCCATAAATCGTCCATAAAATTTATTGCAATTGATTCAAAGCTATCCATATTTTTAATTATCTTTAGTTCTTCTTTTGATAATGTTTGTTTACTTATTTCGAATTCTTCTTTGCAAAAGATTCTTTGCATAAACTTAATAAAAACTGTTGGACTATATATATATCCTTGACTTAGTCTACAAAATTCATATATTTTATCTCCTAAATAGAAAGCTGTCAAGGGACAGGATCTTTCTGTTAATGGTATATGAAAGAAACCATTTGAAAAATCTAAATTTGAAACCATTTTCCCTCGGAGTGCGCCTAAAATTGAATCTAAGGTTGTCAATGAAGGGCTTGTGTTGCCTATACTACAAGCATTAAGATTTCTGAGATCTACGCAAACTCTCCAAGTGTTACCTTGATTTGTCTTCCTGGAGTTTATTTTAGCTGCGATGGTTGAGTCTCTAATATTTCCTGTTTCTATCCGTGGTACTAAACATAAATTTGATTTAAGCTCGGGTGATTCAGATAGTCTTATCACCCCCGATTTTAACAGTACATCTGCTGCCTCCTGGGCTACTTTTAATTTATCCCTTGGCATATACCTCTGTTTTTGGCTTTTATAGTTTGGGTGACACTTATCTACCTTCATATCACAAGTTATCAAATCTGTTTTGCCCACATCCATTTTGGATTTAGCAAAACAATCCTTAAATTTTTCTAATAAAGTCAAAATTTTCGATTGTTGATTCGGATTCAAATGTTTGATGTTTACGTTTTCATACGTCCAGGTTTCCACTTTCTCTGATGGATCTGGTAAGAAAGTTAAATTTTCTTGGAATTCACCCGTTGCATCCCTTTTATATTTAATATCTGGGTTATTTTTTATTAATTCTTCCATGTCGTTTTCGAAACTTTCATCACTTATATCAAAAGTTTCTTCATTTTCATTACTATTATCTATTAAACTATTATATAGTTTCACATCATGTTTGTTTAAGTCATCATCCAATGAACATTTCTTCCCGGTTAGAATATTTATAAAATTATTAAAGGTCATACTTTCTTCAGTATCTTCCGATATTTTATAAATTAGCCCAATATTGTAATCTTTAAATATAGTGATTGGAATATCACTTATATTTTTAATTTCTAATAATATATTTCGGTTTTCCAATTTTATTACTGTTGGTGTTACTTTTACATTTTTTATCATAATATCTTTTTCTATAAGCGCTGTACCTGTTTTCAAATCAGAGTGCAACGCAATCGATATTTGCTTCCCCTGATATGGTGCCAATTCTAGTCTTTCTCCAGATTTCACGTAGCCTGCTGCCTCGTGAGGTTTACTATGGAATAAAACAATGTTATATATTTTATTTTTTCTTGTCAATGAAATGAATTTATTATGTATGGATGCATTTAGGTCCTCGTTTCCTAAAAAACTTTCTCCTAAGATCATATTCCATCCATTTAAATGTGTTGCTACTAAAAATTCTATCGGAATTGTTATATTCTCGCCATTATCTAATTGAAAACTGCAAATTATAATGATTTTTGCTTTTATATTGTTTTTAAGATTACCTCCTGCGGTAAACATTGAACTTTTATAATTCCTTTTATTTATAATTAAGTTTTTTGGAATTTTATTTACTTGATCTTCTTTTAGAAATGCATGTGATGCTCCGGTATCTACCAGACACTCGTACTGTTCTCCAGCTCGTATCCAGGTACACCTCAATCTATTAATTATATCATTGTTAGATGATTTAGTGATATTTAGTTTTATATTTTCAGATGGTCCTAGACTTATAACATTTAATTCCGATTTATTAATGACTCTATTTTTCTTTTTCTCAATGGATCGCATTTTTTCATCCATTAATAACTTTTCAATATAGTCTTGTCTATCCTTGGAATAGTCGTGTTCAGTTTCTGTTAACAGTAAAAAATCTTTCATTATTAAGGTTAAGTGTTTCTCACATTTTGGAAAGTTATTTTCTACTTTAATTTTTGGTAAAGGAAATTTAACATTTATTTCATTGATATGTTCCTTATCTATGACATTATTTGAATTATCAATTGAACTATTATCTTTAATTAATATTTTATTTATTTCGTCTTCGGATGTAATCGGGTTATCTATTAATATATTATTATTATTTAATATATTCTGAGTTAAACCACCCTTGGAATTTAACCCAGACTGTCGTTTTTTTCCTCGGATTCAGTATCAGTGTTATATGTACTGGCATTAGAGTTTGAGCACTCTTTTTCGAAATGGAACCCGTTATGACATTTTTTGCAGGGATTATCATTGAATTTCGTGAATTTCTTACACTCAAATTCGTGGTGCGTCTGCACCCCCTTCAGAGTACATTTTCTGCATAATTTATTCCTTCTGGGGTTGTAGTTTACGTCACAGTTATCTCCTGGTTTAAATTTAGGATATCTTAGCCTAATTTCTAAACTTCTATCTCTAGATGTGATTCTACCTCTATTCTCTGCTGAATCTGTTTTATCATATGATCGTTCGCGATTATAATTAGGTCGTCTTCTCTCTATTGATCTACCGCGTTCCTTCGACCCATTTCTCTCCGAAGATTTACTTCTATCTTCCCTATTATATGTAGATTTTTGTCTTTGCCTATCCCTACCATAGGAAGTATTGTCATATTTATTAAAAGGTCTGTCATATTTATCGCTAGATTTTGACCTTTCTCTGTTCTCTCTCTGTCTCTTGCTATCTCTATCATATGAATCGTTTCTATCTCTTTGTTGCCTCTGGTTATCTCTATCATATGAGTTGTTCCTATCTCTATCATATGAGTTTCTTACATATCTGTTATTTTCAGATTGGGATCTTGGACGAGTTCCAATTTGTCCTGACGATCTTGACCAAGAAGGAGACCTATATCTTCTGTCCGTGTCTCCTCTAAATTTAGACGACGGAGAACGACCATACCGGTTGTAAGTTTTTGAATAGTATCTATTCGGTGATTTTGAATAACCATTAGTTCTATATTCCCTTCTTTCCTGGGAAGTTTGTCTTGATCCATTATAATTATTATCATACCTGTAATTATAAGAGTTGGAGTAACCATTTGGAGACTTGGATCTGTTCCTGTAATAAATAGTATTATCTTGATATGGTTTTTTATTATCTCTGTTACCATTTTTAAACCTATAATATGCATCCCTATCATTTGTTTTATTCTGACCCCTATCTCCATATTGGTTTTCTTGTTTTTTGTCATTATTATAAAATGGTTTATACATCTCTGGATATTTAAAGTATCCATTTCTTTTATCTGAATCCCTTATATTTGTATTATTTAGCTCAATTACGGACGATTCTTCATTATTTGATCCATTAAGGGAATTATAGTCATCAGAATCTGATCTATTACGGTCTGTATTATGTGAAGTTAAATTATCCTCAGATTTCGTTTTATTAATTTCTGTGGTTAAAGTTAATTTCAGAACATGTTCCCTTCTTTCTATCCATGTATTATCAGGTTTGCATCCTATGGTTTTAGCAGTATTAAACTCATCTTTTGAAATCTTCATCATATATTCTACATTGTCATCCCAAAGAAGACTAACGTTTTGATTAATGCGACCTGTTTTCATAGCTTGTATTAATGCCAATTGCATAGTTAAGTCACAATCCTTTAAAGGAACGCAATAAAAGTTATTATTAAATTTTATATATGTTGTAATGTCATCCTCGCTCCTATCTCCAAAACATGTCCCTAAGGTTTTAACTCCTTGTCCTGACTGCTCTTGATCTAAGCTATTAACCTTACTTGAATATATAGGTTGCCTCCTTTTAAAGCATGCATTCGTAAATTCAAATTCCTCATCGTCTGAATTATTATCTACTGAAAGTATATTTTTGCTTTGTATATTATGCAAGTTATGGGTTTCCTTTATGTTATGAAATTCTTGTACGGACGATTTCTTAGCATTTCTACCATATTTCAATGGCTCAGCAGGAATATTAACATCGTTTTGCTCTAATCGTAGACACATATCCTTATAATGTTCGTAATAATAATCTTGGTTAAGTTCCTTTTTCCTCTTTATATCATTCGTGACTTCTAAAGATATTTTGTCGTTAACAAATGACGTCAATGCTACGAAATGATAATTTTCGCGTACTTTTTGTTGGTTTGGATCTGGAAATATTTTTCTAATGTAGGACTCAGCCTCGGATAGAATCAATTGTAATGGAGTATTTACCTCTCTTGTTAATTTACGCAATGCTCCCCAAAATACAGTTGATTTATGAATTGGTTTAACCGATTTTATGAGCGAGTCTGCTATTTCATTAATGTGCATATGCGAATACAAGTCTTGATTTAACCCCCCTAAACGGAGAAATCCCATGAGGGCCAAGTGGACATCTCCCTCAGTATAGCCACTTGATTTTGAAAGACTTTTTAAATCTTCCATGACTGCTTCCCAATTTATAATCTTTTTCTCTGAATCTATATACGATATACATTTTTTTATTTCTAACTGTATCCCATAACTGTAAGAATTAGCAACCGTAAAACCTACGCGATTTTCCTGGTCCCCAAGTTTAACATATTTCTTTCTTAAGTTGTCTCGTTTAAATTCTGCTGTTCCATCTAACCAGGTCTTGCTCAAGTAAATTATATTTGTTGTACCGTATGATTCCATATAGTCAGATAATTTAAAGCTTAATTTATTCAAATCATCAAGAACACTTTCCATTGAAAAGGTTTTTATCTCAAAGTCAAATTTTTTCTCCTTTTCTTTTTTCTCGGATTTGTTCAAAAGGCTTTTAATCTTTATAAATTTCTTGTCCGGATCAAGATTTTCAGATGAAGGATCGGAATTTTTGCATAGAGACAAATTTACATTTTTCAAGATTTGAGATATTTCTTGCACGTTTTGAGGATTTTCGTCCTTAAGTATAGATAATGATATAATAGCCTCTAGTTGATTTATCCTCTCTAAAGAGTTTTCTAGCTCAATATCCCGGATAGACATCGTGGTTTATTATTTATTGAATATAGAATATATCGTAAATCGAAGAAAATTATTCACAATTGATTTTCTTTTCTAATTACTCAACAAGAAAGTCTGCTGATAAGTCCAAGACGAGTATGCAGATTTTCACGTAGCTATAGTTAAACTATATATTTTCAATTAATAGCCTTATTAAATATTACAGTGTAAATGTCTCAGAAACTGAATAGATTTATTTAACAAGAAGTGAAAATCTGATATTCAATGTTACTGTAATTCTGATATTCTTTTCTTTATATTCTCAAAATTTAATCCAAACAAGCATTTAGTTATGTTGCAGTTTATACTCTATTCTCTACATCAAAAACAATTGTTGTTAACACATAATTTATTTATATATATATATTTCGATTATAACAATTTTAACAGATAACTATTCTGATTCTCAATGTTACTGTAATCTTGATATTCTTTTCTTTATATTCTTAAAATATAACCCAAACAAGCATTAAGTTATGTCGCAGTTTATACTCTATTCTCTACATCAAAAACAATTGTTGTTAACACATAATTTATTTATATATATTTCGATTATAACAATTTTAACAGATAACTAGTTCTTTATTGTATATTTTCGAATAACACAATTTTTATTAAATTGATAATCTTGTGGTATCCAATGTTTTAATATTCCGTAACCTGGTATATTTTTATCCAGGATTACTGTATTATAAATTATCAATCTGGGACACTAATAATCTGGTGTCCTTATGCCATTCAGATAGTGTGGATTTTTTAATCCTACGTATCTGGTGATATTCCACTCGGATATTCTTATAATTCTTTGTTTCTGGCGATATTCCTTTGGATATCCTTATAATTCCTTGTATCTGGTATTATTCCTCTTGGATATCCTTATAATTCCTTGTATATGGTAATATTCCACTTGGATATCCTTATAATTTCGAAACTGAATATTTTAGTTTCTCGAATTTAGATAATCCGACGCTCTGATATCCTTGATTACCGGATTCTTTTCTTCCGGTATACTGTTTATATTATAGACTGAATTTGTGTCCCGCTATTTAAATCATGGATTAAACTTATCCAACAAAAGTGTACTTGTCGTTATGTTAAATTAAAATAAATGCTGTACACAATAGCTAGGCATGAAATATTTGAGTAATTTTACCTCGGTTAATTCATGTTTTCCATAAATCCATTAACCATAATTCCATTAATCCATACTGCTATCAGTTATTCCACCTGGTATAGAGTTATAATATTCAATGTGTTTTACCTTGATTAATGTATATATCCAAGATCCATAAATCCATTAATCCATGCTGCTACCAGTCGTTCCACCTGGTATAGAATTATTTTATTCAATGTATTGTACCTTGGTTAATGTATGTTCTCCAAGATCCATATGTCCATTAATCCATGCTGCTACCAGTCGTTCCACCTGGTATAGAATTATTTTATTCAATGTGTTGTACCTTGGTTAATGTATGTTCTCCATGTATCCAAGATCCATAATTCCATTAATCCATTCTGCTACAGGTCATTTCCTCTGTAACAAATATTATCTAGAGTTATATGTTAATTAGATATATCTCCCTTCTTTCTTCACATAACGATAAATAATTTACAAAGTTTTTGTATTTTTATTTTTCTCTTAACAGAATTTACAAATTGTTTATTTATGTTTCAAGTTTGCATGAGGGCAATGTATTTTGCACCAGTTCAGCAAGTTTTATCAAAATATTTATGTTTAATGTTTAGGTTTGCATGAGGGCAATGTCTCGTGCACCAGCTCAGCAAGTTATCAGATTATGCAAATGTTATTTGCCATAATGTCAGGATTTTATAATAAATATTTCCATAATTAATTTGCTAAAATACAACCCCTANATATTTTCAAAATTGATAATATTAAAAAATGAGAAGTTTGCTTTTTCAATCTTATTCTCTCAAATTAAAGAATTCCAGGAAGTTAAGTTTGTTTTGTTTTCAATCCAGATTTTCCTGTTATAGATTTTTTCAAAAAATTTTTAAGTTTGCTTATAGATATTTAGCTTTTTCCAAAATAATAAGAAATATTCAAAGAATTTCTATTTCGATCTAAATCCAGATATTTAGTCTTCAAATATTAATTTTTGAATCTAGACTTGAAATCCAAATTAATAAAAATTTTGATTTATATTTTTATTTTATTTTCCAGATATTTCAAGGAAAGATAAAAATTCAAAATGAAAAACCAAAATAAAAATTTTGATTTATATTTTTATTCTATTTTCCAGATATTTCAAGGAAATATAAAAATTGAAAATGAAAAACCAAAATTAGGATTTTACATTTTTTACAAAGAAATGATTCCAGTAGACAGGCGTTTTCTAGCTAAAGTTAAAGGAATTTATACTAAAAACTTGTATTTTCTTGGATTTACAGAAAAAAGATTTTAAATTGAGTTTGTACAATTTAGTTTTTCTCCAAAATTAGATTTTTGATCTTAAATATCAGTATGTCTGGATTCAAAAGTCTGTATATCTTTTGCTCAATAGAGTAAAAAATTTGCAAAAAGAAATCTCTAAAATTTAGATTTTCTTTCAAAAATATATTTTTTGAATTTAAGTATCAGAATAACTGGATTCAAAAGTTTGTAACTTTTTTGCTCAATAGAAAAGAAGTTTGCAAAAAGAAATCTTCAAAATTTTAGATTTTTCTGTAAAAATATGTTTTTGAATTTAAATATTAAAATATCTGGATTCAAAAGTTAGTAACTCTTTTGCTCAATAGCAAAGAAGGTTGTAAAAAGAAATCTTCAAAAATATGTTTTTGAATTTAAATATTAGAATATCTGGATTCAAAGATTTGTAACTCTTTTGCTCAATAGAAAAGAAGTTTGCAAAAAGAAATCTCCAAAATTTTAGATTTTTCTTTAAAAATATGTTTTTGGACTTAAATATTCGAATATCCGGATTCAAAGGTTTTATCTCTTTTTGATTATAGAAAATATGAAGAACTTAATTTTCAAATTTTAGATTTTCTGTAGAAAATAAGTTTTCAGTTAAAATATAGAATATCTAGATTCAAAAGTGGGTATCGAAAAACGCTCAATACAGAAAAGATGCAAAAATGAATCTATAAAATGCAGATTTTTCTCGAATAAAATAGATCTTGAATTTAAATATCAAAATATCTTTGTTCACATTTTGTAATTTCAATAAACTTTGTTTAGTGGCTTTTTCTCTCAAGACTTTCAATTTATTAGCTTAATTCACTGAATTTTGGTTAAAATAACAGAATAATTCAATTCCAAAGTTAATATTCTTTTTAAGTTAAAAAATTCTGGTTTCTCTATGTGAATCTTTAAGACTCATTTCAACAATTTATCTGTATTTTCTTAAAAATCCTCTTTTAACTTGAACTCGAAATTTTATATTTTTTACAGAAAATCCATCTATAAACTTAAAACTCAGACATAGCCTTTTTTCGTTAAAGTAGATATATCAAAAAGAGATTAGAATATATCAAAAAGAGATTAGAATATATTAAAAAGAGATTAGAATATATTAAAAAAAGATTAGGCAATCTTCCCGGCCAAAAGTATCAAGTAATAAAAGTTTGAAATTTTCAATTACTCAAAAAGACGGATTTAATAGGGTGCACTTTCATGCGGAGCTAATAGTTTTGCATTTGTTAATGCGGAGTTATGTAATAGGTGTTAGTCAATTAAACGTTATCGTTGTTCATAATATATATGTTCCGGTTTCTGGAGTAGTATCTCAGTTTCAGGAACCCTCTAGTAGTTTTACTTCTGTAACATTGGAACAAGTTGGTTATTTACTTCCTTTAACATTGGAACAGTAGTCCAAGGGATGGCGTAGTCACCATGTTGGACGATACTCCGGAACAATCTGATTTTGCTTCTGGAACACAGGAACTCTTGTAACAGGTTGTTTTTTTCTCTGGAACAGTATCTTGTATCTTGGGTTCTCTTATTTATTATTATATATTAATTTGCTGTTAACGGCAACTACAGCAATTATATTATGAACAATACGTTTTGCATACGGTATGCGGTGTTAGTTATCGGTACGGTACGTAATTCGTTAACGATAGTTCTGCCTTCCCGAACAGTTATTTCTGGAACAGTACTTTAGCAATGTACTTCTTCTT
>NW_019398090.1:0-6479 GCF_000591075.1 Eurytemora carolleeae
TTATCAATCATAAAATATTTTCCTGTAGTTTATTTTTTTATAATCTTAATTAAGAGGGTTCTTAAATTGAATTTTTCTCTTAATTTTGACTTATGAGTGCAAGAGTATTAAATAATTTGAATCAACGCACTCTAAAAATGTTTTATCTAGAAAAAAATAAGTATACGTTATTTCTTGAACAAAATCATTGACCTTAATATTTTTTCTATTAAATTATGAATTTCTTTTAAGGTTTTTTTCTCTGAAGTGGTAAAAAGTGAAATTTAAAGACCAAATATTTTTTTGTGTTAAAAGTTTTATAAGGGGGGTATGGGGACAGGAAGGACAAAGGGGGGAAACTTTTCACTTTTCACTTAATATCGATTTTTTTTCCTTCAATATTGAAGACACATTTTTTCGGCGGTTTTTCTTTAAAATATATCTTTTTGCTAAACTTTTCTTATTTTACCCTTTGCTCTCTATTATCTTTGTGTATTTTAGATGCAAGGTGTACTATATAGATCTAGGAAGTATAGAACTCTGTCACAATCAGGAGATATTTAAATACTCTCACATCTTTGAGGTATGCAGAGACTGAAGGGCTTGGAGCTGTAATCAGAGAACAGGCTTTTTTCTATAAAAAACCACATTGTTTGAAAACCCATTCTTTCCAGAACTGGAAATGCTTTCTTCTTGTTAAAAATGACAATGACCGGGAAGTTTTTCTGAGATATTGTATTTTTTCTTATTTAAAGGGAGTGTTCGCGAAAAATGAAAGGAGGTATAGGCTTAATGCGATAAAAAAGCGCTTTTGATCGCTATAACTAATCTTACTTCTATCTGTTGCGTCTATAAGGAGAAAATTTTTCGCGAACACTCCCTTTAAAACGTGGAATAAAACACCTTTTGCGATGCACCCTGACCTTAATTGACGATCTTTTACAAGTATACAGTGGTAGGCGACGCCTAGACTATTCATTTCAATTTCGATTTTTTTAAACTGTTAAATAAACTTTATAATGAATAAGGTGAATAAAAAACGTCATTTGATTTATAGTTATAACGGAAAATCATCGTTTGTAAAGTGGAAGGCATAGAGTCTATGTGAAATGATCATTGGTCAATTATGAAACCAGCCTATTTCATAATTTGGTTTTCTTTTAACAATACTTTTAGATTTTCTATAAAATGATATTCCAGGGCCCAAAAGGTTATATAGCATAAATATGTGAAGTACACCTGCAGTATGGAAACAGTACAACAAAATGGCCGTTTTACACTTTTTTCTAGTAAATTCCCCTCTAATATATATTCTATTCTCTATGCTTCTAATGCTAGCTACAATTCTAAGAACAACTTCTCTGATGACACTTTTGATTAGAGGTCGTCTTATACAATTTGCAAAATGAAACAACATATTCAGAAAAAAATAGTACAATTAAGTCAAACATTGCAGTGCCTGTTAGCTTAAGAAGACGACCTCCAATCAAAAGTGTCACGAAAGAAATTGTTTTTATATTGGATTTTTACTTTAGAAATAATTATCACTGTATAAATTGGAAGCATATTGCTTATTAACAAATTTCCGGAAAAGAATATATATAGGTCAAAACTTGCATAGCCAATAAGCTAATGAAGACGACCTCTAATTAAAAACTATCACAACGGAAATTTTTCTGAGATTTGTTTTTTACAAAAGAGCTGACTATCGCAGTAATTATTTAAAGCAAATTGCTTAATTTTTGCAAATTCATTACTGTATACATAGCTACTACATATATATCATTATCCAGGATAGTAATACTGTATCCATGTTCAGGATATACCTTGTCTAATGGTCCCTGTACATCTAGCTACTATATATCCTGCTGGAGGACCATGTTGGTCTGCTACTGCTATTGATAAACTAAAGGATGCAGTTATAGAACATTATTCCATGTTTAATGTACAGGTATGAATTCTAACTGGTTTATCAAATAAAAATATATTTTGACCAGCAAATTAAAAAATTGTACAACCTTGAACTATTTGTTTAAATAAGAAATGCTTACTGACGGTATAAAGGTGTATACTGTTATTAACACAAATTCGAAATACAAGGAAGACGATTGTACCGACTCAAATGCCGATGACTATTTTCAAGACGTGTGAATCTATTTTCTTTGGTTCGCCCACATGTCACCCTCGCTTCTTCGTCCCCCCCCCACCCCTCTACACATCCCAGCCCCAGCCCCGGCAGTCAGAATGAAACACCGGAGATGATCACAACTCCGTCTCAGGGAGCAACCCTGGCTCCTTCATTGTGATGATGCAGATACCTAGCTATCAACAGACGATGCTTACATCCAGCTCATTATTGTTCCAAGAGTTCCAAAATTATCAGGCGAACATTGAGACGCATTCCCTCATATTCGAAACTGATAAAACCGCGATCTCTTCCCCTCCTTATCCAAAGCCTGGGGTGAGCGGAAACCTGTTGTTCCAGTTCCCGATGATCTGCACCACCATCATGAAGCTCCACAAATATGTTCCAACTGGTGTTAGTCAATAGTTTTCTTTGTTCATTTTTTAACCAACCAATTTTAACCCATTCTTGGGAAACTATTTCAAAACTTTCGTTTTTTAAAATAAATGTTAGAAATATCCATTTGGATCTCTTTATTTTATGATAGTGACTTTTAAAGTCAACAACTGTATATGCTTATTTATAATAAATTGAATTCGATATTGATCGCAATTAATTTTACTTCTGTCTTTTGCGCCTATAAGGAGAAAATGGTTAAAAACATCTTATACCCAAGAGCATAGCATCCATACAAATCTACTGAGTTGCAGTATTCCACTTAAAATCGTAAATATTTCAATTTTCATATTTTAATTTTAGCCTTGTAAACAAAACAGTAAAATTAGAAGTGATTGATATCAAATTGTATGTGACGTCAACCAATACCACTTTTAATTTTTTGGCACACTCCCTTTATTCTGCCTGAACCCTGTACTGTGTACAGGTACTAGACCGGCCTGTATCTGGAAGTGTAGCTGGGGTATCGGTCAGTTCTGTTCCTGTTCAACTTATTCACCGGGATTACAAGCTTGATATCTTTGACAGGGGTTTATATTTTTCAGAACTTCAAAACAAGTCTTATTTAAAAACCAGGGAAGGTTTTTTATTTGGGTTTTCCAACACAAAAAAGATATAACGTTTTTTGGTAATTACCATTAATGACCTTAATGTACTGTGTAACTGGGTTTGGTGTAATAGTTGAAGAGAGATAAGCTTTTTTAATAAATAAAAATGGACAGCTTTAAAAAAGCAGAATTTTTAGTAAAATTTGGAAAATATGATTGATGGCAGTGAAGCTGAGCTGAAAGAGAAAACGTTTAACCTGGCAGAATCACTGGTCTCAGATGGTCTTGCTATACGCTACAGGAACAGTGGGTTAAATTTATTGCAGTGTGCCTAGGATCTGTATTCATCGGATCCACAATACCTTAGCTCCCTAGATCCAGATATCGGATCCACAATACCTTAGCTCTCTAGATCCAGATATCGGATCCACAATACCTCAGCTCGCTAGTTCCAAATCTGCATATTTTTGCTAAAACTAAGAAATTGGTGTGAAATTTGTCTTAGATGAAAGACCTTAAAGAGCTGGTTCCTCATCCATTTTTGGTCATAAAATAAAATAGAACCTTTGCCTAAAATCAGATTTTGTTAAATATTAAAATTGTATTTTCCCTTTTTTTGCTTGGATTTTTTTTTGGTCATTTATCAATTATGTTTGTAAAAATGTTATTAATAAGATAAGATAGCATTTTCTATTAGTTTTATTTTTGAACCCACTTTGCTCTAGTTCCCAAGATAACAACAAATCTAGAGACAATTTTCTGCTCAGGTTACAGAACCTTAGAGAAAAGGAAAAGCAGTACTTTCAGTCTGTACACTACAGGTATATATAGAGTACAGTAGATACTGTACTTTCAGTCTGTACACTACAGGTATATATAGAGTACAGTAGATACTGTACTTTCAGTCTGTACACTACAGGTATATATAGTGTACAGTAGATACTGTACTTTCAGTCTGTACACTACAGGTATATATAGAGTACAGTAGATACTGTACTTTCAGTCTGTACACTACAGGTATATATAGTGTACAGTAGATACTGTACTTTCAGTCTGTACACTACAGGTATATATAGTGTACAGTAGATACTGTACTTTCAGTCTGTACACTACAGGTATATATAGTGTACAGTAGATACTGTACTTTCAGTCTGTATACTACAGGTATATATAGAGTACAGTAGATACTGTACTTTCAGTCTGTACACTACAGGTATATATAGAGTACAGTAGATACTGTACTTTCAGTCTGTAACTACAGGTATATATAGAGTACAGTAGATACTCTGTACACTACAAGTATGTATAGAGTACAGTAGATACTGTACTTTCAGTCTGTACACTACAGGTATATATAAAGTACAGTAGATACTGTACTTTGATGCTGTACATTCACAATGTTGGCTATTAAATTTTGCTTTTAAGAGCTCGCATTTTTTCTTGTAATTGTATAACTCAACATTTTGTGAATTTTTTTGTGAACACTGATCAATTTATAACCTTTTTAGAAATCAACGTTTTTTAAAGGCACATTTATTCAAATTACACGACCCATAAACGTTCCCTGGTGTCAAATGTGTGCCCGGATTGGTTAATAGCCTTTTTTACGTTTGTTAGGTACTAATGTAAACAAGCAAAGTATTGAGTACAGAACTGTTAAACAGTTGATTAATTAATTTCTCCTATTTAGGATGAAAAGCACCACGGTTTCCCTATACAAGGTTCTGGAAAATAATTTTACCTGGAAGGTGAATTATTTTTATCATTATTTTATAACGAAGGAATTTATTCGTTATCTATATTATAAAACAAGACACTGGTATATATGTTCCATATATCCGGCTGGACCAAATGAGCTGAAATTTCTGGAGGGTACCCCGGGACCATTTACATAGGCTAAAAATAATCAATATTTTTTTGCTCCTCAAAATTTAATTTTAAGAAATTCCATTGACAAAAAACCAGTTATTTTAAACTTTATTATTTGGGACATGAACTTTTTAAAAAACTATAGCTTTGTGGAGAAAACGAAAGCATTTTTATGTCTTTTTTATCTTTTCCCTTCAATATTCGTTAAACTTGTTTCTGTAAGCTAAAATTTGTTAGTGCAAAACCTCAAAAAATTATGAATTTGATAATTGCGAAATTGAAATTAGAAAAATTATGATGTGTATTTTTATATTTAAAGAAAGCTTCTCTGCCCCTCAGTTCCGAGTTCAAATGCATCCTGACAGGCTTGAATAAGGTAAGAGTATTTATTTATTGAAAATACGACTTTTTCGAACAAACTTTAACAAAAAAAAATTTTTTTTACTTAATTAATTTTATTGAACAATGCTTCTACTGAGCGAAACAATCTCACAATTTTGAAAAGAAACACATTTAGTTTTTTTAACAACTAATTAAACAAAGAAAATGAATGCACAAATCAAAGAGTCCTTCTCTTTTGTGTCACTAAAGCACATCATTTTTCATGGTTAAACTTTTAAAACAAATCATGGGATTTCATTATTGGCAAACCTAGATATTATTGTATCATTTTTTAATCATAAAGTTTGAGTTTATATCCGATTTTTACCATTGATTTGTTTGTGTTTTGTGTTTTCATGCTTATAGCTTCTATGTCTTGCAATTCTCACCACTTATAATTTTGTCTGGTAAATTCAAAAGAAAGAAAAGATTATTCTTCTGCTTGATTTTTGATAAAATTTTGTTGCCAGGATGGACTTTATCTCCAAAGCTTCGAGGAGCAATCTCATAATATGAGTTCAATCAATAGTGGACTTAATCTAAGGTTAATATGTGCTAAATTTATTAATTATTGTTTTTTGATGTTGTTTATTCCAATCCTCAATTTTTATCAATCATAAAATATTTTCCTGTAGTTTATTTTTTTATAATCTTAATTAAGAGGGTTCTTAAATTGAATTTTTCTCTTAATTTTGACTTATGCATTTATTGGGTGCCTGTACACTAGCATCAAATACGAATCCTTGTTTAAGGTATGGATCATCAATACCACAGAAATATTAAATAATGATCCTTGTTTAAGATATGGATCATCAAAACCACAGAAATATTAAATAATGATCCTTGTTTATGGTATGAATCATCAATACCAGGGAAATATTAAATAATGATCCTTGTTTAAGGTATGGATCATCAATACCACAGAAATATTAAATAATGATCCTTGTTTAAAGTATGAATCATCAATACCACGGAAATATTAAATAATGATCCTTGTTTAAGGTATGGATCATCAATACCAGGGAAATATTAAATAATGATCCTTGTTTAAGGTATGGATCATCAATACCAGGGAAATATTAAATAATGATCCTTGTTTAAGGTATGGATCATCAATACCA
>NW_019398090.1:6886-9242 GCF_000591075.1 Eurytemora carolleeae
AGAAAACTAAATGAATGGCCCGTGCAAGAAAACTAAATGAATGGCCCGTGCAAGAAAACTAAATGAATGGCCCGTGCAAGAAAACTAAATGAATTGCCCGTGCAAAGAAACTAAATGAATGGCCCGTGCAAGAAAACAAAATGAATGGCCCGTGCAAAAAAACTAAATTTCTTTAATTCTCAAGAGATTGGAAGGCCTTGATAACATGCCTGGTACTCAAATCTTCTAATCCTTTGCAACCTAATATATTAGAAGTTTGTGATTTTATTTCGAACTCTGTTAGATTAAATAGTCTAAGTTTGAAATATTAAAAGTTTAAGATTTTATGGTTACTATTGCTAAGCGGGCGTTGCCATCTTTGCATTTAGGGTCACTTGAAATTATGCTTACAGTCCCTTTAAATGTACCATAGTATTGAATAGAATGAAAAGTATTTTCTGCTGGTTTTAAGGTTACTTTATAAATGATGAGGTTGTATTTTTACATCCTTTATCCAGCAAACCAAACTACATTTGGAACAAATTAAACTACATTTGGAACAAACCAAACTACATTTGGAACAAACCAAACTACATTTGGAACAAACCAAACTACATTTGGAACAAACCAAACTACATTTGGAACAAACCAAACTACATTTGGAACAAACCAAACTACATTTGGAACCTAAGGGAAACGTAAACTTCCTTGAAAAAAACCGGTCCTGACACATGAAATATACCAAAGATCATATTCATGTTTTTTGTTTGCTGGTATAGTAGAACATTTTATTTTGAAGTAATACCTGGTATAGAGGAAGGATTTGCAGAATCAAGGATCTGGAAAATATTGAGGTAAGCTGATCCAAGAGATTTTATTTAATTTTGTTGTTTTTTGGGATTCAAATGTGGTAATAGAACGTCATGGGGGCCGATTTTTACAATTGCACTATTGTCACTCGAAATATTAAGGACTTGTACTTGAATATGCATTATACAAGCAACATTTAAAACATTGCTAAATTGCTATGTGGAAACCGGTTTTATGTCAGATGTTTAAGTAAAAAAATTCAGTAACGCGAGCAAAAAATACATTAAATTGGAAATTAAAAAATTTGTGTTGAAACACTGAACGAAGAAACGTTGAAATCACCAAGATTAACCATGTCTAAGGCAGAAACTGATCGAATTCAGCGGCATCTGTTGCATCTTTAGATACCCATATCAACATAATTTGTATAACTCAATTTTTGTAACTGACATTTTAGATTTTTTTATCACTGTCCCCTCCTTTCCCCCGGCGTCCCTACAAGTCTGTCTTTATTTTATTCTAATCAAGTATTGTTTAACAGTAAGGCCAATAAGTTGTTTTATTATTGTTTAATTTAATCACATTTCAATTGCAATCATTCTTTGGCGCTATCAGCTCAGTTGCAACTAATCTCAACTTCATTCAGTAATGGGACTGTTCACATAATTTATAGTGGACTTACTTTACCATATCAGATTCACAAGGGGACCCTTTCAACCTTTATTTCAATTACAACAAGGCCATCCTTGTGTTTTTGTAATTCTGACAAGTTCCTTTTTTTTCTTTGTTGCATAAATTTGCAATTGTCACTTTTACAGAGAACGCACAAGTGGAAATAAGGAATAAGGTTGTCTCGAGTTCATATTTGAAGAGACAAAGGTGGACACTGGAAAGGGTACTATAGACCACAGGCAGCCGTAGTACATTTTTATTTCCGAGACAGGTCAATCTTTCCGATCCCAGTTTGTACTGTACCGCAGACAATCAACAGGACTAGTGGTGCAACAAGGTTGACGCGGTCTGACTTTATGCTTAACATAGGTTGTAGGTTTTTTCAAACTAAATTCTAATACTTTGGTAACTAAACTCCAATAGCGGTCATATTCTTTCTTTTTTCAGTGTAGGAATCATGCTTAGGACTTTGTAATAAGTAAATTTGATTAAAGGATTCGATAATCAGATGTTGGATTAAGATATGGTGGCACATATTTTTGTTGTAAAGGAATAAATATTTTCTTTGAGCGGGTTCAAAAGAAGGGTGTGCCTTAATTTAGTGTTTTGGGTATTTTCAACGAGGTTGTATTTAGAGGCGACAAAAGATTGTATTTATAAGCAGGGGTAAAAATATTTAATTTGGAATTTTTTTTACCCCCCCCCTAGAAAAATATCATGATGTATATCAAATTATTGGTTTTAATTGGGTTTGATTTGCATTTTCCACTCATTTCTGGGATTTACAAAATCAATCTAATAAAGGCTTCATTACATACCTTTCAGCTTTCACCTTGTTTTATACCCTTCATTATAGTCATTCATTTTACATTAACTACAAAGATCTGTAAAAAAA
>NW_019398090.1:9653-24581 GCF_000591075.1 Eurytemora carolleeae
GAAATGCAAGCAGATGTAATATTAAAAGAGCCTCCCTCATGAGTGCCCCCTCTCAGCCTCTCAGGGGGGGGACGCGTAGAGGGGGGCGGGGGGGGGCGCGGCCCCCCCTCATACGCCCCTGGATGGGAGTGCATGAGTGCAAGGCTAGATAGCCTTTCTGTTTTCATGGTGTTCCGTAGCCATGTTAGCAACCTAATTATCAATATACTTAAGTTCCGTTTATATTTTTTTGTTTAAATTTCAAACAGTTTTCAAAGCTTATAACTGTTTAGGCATCTGCAAAATGCCGCAAAAACTTTTACTATCATGAAAATAGAAGTATTTACACTTGAGTGCAGACTAAGCAATAGGGAATGTATTTTTTTTTTGAAGTGAAGGGGTCAAGGCAACTGTAACTTGAAGAGGCAGCAAGTGGAGTAACCCCTGCTATTCAGGGCCTGAATATATGTTCAGGGGTAATTACCTGGGGGTATTTACCCCCAGGATTCTAGGGGGGGGGTATTTACCCCCAGGATTCTAGGGGGGGTATTTACCCCCAGGATTCTAGGGGGGGGGGTAAATAACCCCAATAACTCCCCATATATCCGCCACTGTTTATAAGAGCTTTAGATAAAATAGAACTGACATTTCTTTGAAACTGTTTATGTCATATTGTTCTGGAAAAGAATCGTCACAACTGTAGTATTTTTGTTGTTTTGTCTCCTTTGTTGTAATCTTTTTTTGTTTTTCCGATCATAACTCAGGAACCCCTGGGCCGATTTTCCCAAAATTTTGACAAGGGAACGGGAGGCCCAGAAAAAAGTTCTTAGCTCGGTTTTAATATCATAAGTTGATTGGGTCGACCTAAAAAAGCATAAATCTGGTTTAAAATCGTTCAAGTGCAGGTAAACGGCCAAAGTAACTTTTTGTAACCTTGGCACTGCTGGGTTCCCAAGCTAGTGGTGTTAAATGTCGTCTTCCTAGATTAGGAAAACAACATTAAAACTTTTATTTGATGTTGTTTTAATAAACACTATAACTAAAAGTATATAGCCAAGAGGACTCAGTCCCCAAATTGGATAGGATCCGCTCGAACAGTGCATCCTGATCAACACTGCTATGGTCGGGAACTCCCAGCTTATCATGGCTCACAACTGGCTTATCAAAATTCAAAATTCCAAAAACTTGATTAAACTCGTTCTGAAGCAAATAGTTGTTTTAGTAGTTTGACAATCAACTTATTTAGTGGAAAAAAGATCATTGGGCACTACACAGTACACAATTTCTGTGTTTTACGTTCATTCGACTATATAAAATAGTATATCTTTAATCTACTAATTATTGTATTCTTTAAGTTTATTGGGACCAATTTATATTCTAGGTTGAGTGTGTGGACTTCAGTACGAGGATTACTGTAACTTTTGTACAGATTCGGAAGCATCTAGCATTTACCGACATACCTATACAAGTTTTCAGGTTAGTTTATGTACGCAATTGTGCAAGTTTTCAGGTTACTTTATGTACGCAATTGTATTCAGGTTAATTTATGTACACAATTGTACGTTTTAGGTTAGTTTATTTACGCAATTTTACAAGTTTTCAGGTTAGTTTATTTACGTAATTGTTCAAGTTTTTTGGATAGTTTATCTACGCAATTGTGCAAGTTTTCAGGTTAGTTTATGTACGCAATTGTGCAAGTTTTCAGGTTACTTTATGTACGCAATTGTATTCAGGTTAATTTATGTACACAATTGTACGTTTTAGGTTAGTTTATTTACGCAATTTTACAAGTTTTCAGGTTAGTTTATTTACGTAATTGTTCAAGTTTTTTGGATAGTTTATCTACGCAATTGTGCAAGTTTTAGGCTAGTTTATGTATGCAAATGTACAAGTTTTCAGGTTAGTTTATGTACACAATTGTTTAAGCATTCTAGTATGTTATTACATATTATTATCAAAAACCTCTTCCATGAATTTATTTTTAGGGTAAAGCTGAACTGTCTACCAATGTACAAGGTCTGACCAAGAAATTACTTTAAAAATAGTTTTTTTTATAATTTTGTTATAACTAAATTTTTAATTTCAATCATTATTTAATTGATCAGTGATCGGCATTTATATCAATACACTGTCCTTTAAATCTATGATTATTATCACAGCCTAACAGGATAAAAATTTAACAATGAAGTACACACTACACATCTTATCAAGATGTGTATTTTTGATTCCATCTGTTTTTTTGTTTACATTTCATTACATCTAAAATTATTCATTTGATAGTTTATTGGAACAAGAATATTGTCTCTCTTTTATTACAGATTCTCTTTTTTCACATGATTGTATGTATGTATGTATGTATGTATGTATGTATGTATAACTAGATTCAAAACTTGTGTTATTAGTTGATTTATTTTCTTGCAAGTTTTTCTTGATTGATTGATTGATAAATTGAGGAGGACTGGGATGAGTATACTCTGGATTTTCTTGATTGATTGATTGATTGATAAATTGAGGAGAACTGGGATGAGTATACTCTGGATTTTCTTGATTGATTGATCGATAAATTGAGCAGGACTGGCATGAGTATACTTTGGATTTTCTTGATTGATTGATTGATAAATTGAGGAGGACTGGGATGAGTATACTCTGGATTTTCTTGATTGATTGATTGATAAATTGAGGAGGACTGGGATGAGTATACTCTGGATTTTCTTGATTGATTGATTGATAAATTGATCAGGACTGGGATGAGTATACTCTGGATTTTCTTCAGAACAATATAAACCAAGAGCCATTAACTGCTAAAGTTCTCAAGGTTAGTACACTAGTTACTAGTTAGTACACTAGATTTAAAATAATTTTCATATTTTAATAAAAAAAAACTAGACACAAAAAGCAGTGTAATTTCTAAATTTTCCAGGAATATTCTTAAAATCTTTAAATATCTAATGATGATTTGATATTTTCCTTTTTTTACAAAAAAAAAGTTTACAACCCACAAAAAACAGAAGCAGCTAAAGAAACAAAAATATCAATGAACTGAATTTTTAAATCCCATTTTAAAAAATACTGTTTTTTGTCAAAGTTTATTATGGAAAAAACTTTTAAATGGTGACATCATATAGAATTCCACAATTTCTGTGTTATTTCCATTTAGAGATATGACAATTGAAATCGTTTTGTTCAAAATAAAACGCCGTTGCGTTTTTTTTCTTACTGTCTATATTGGCATAAATTAAAGTTCATAAATCACATGGTCCCTCCATTTTTTCGGATCAATTTAAGAACTCCCCCTGGTTAGTATATTAGTCACAATGGACATTTTCAGAAGACTCAAAGAGCAGCGGTCAACTTGTAGACTGCTACTCTTGGAACATAGTTCAGGTTTCTATTTTTAGAGGCTCCAAAGGAATCAGAGATCTGTATAATATTACAAAATTGTACTATGGGCAAAAAAATATATACCAATAACAATAAATCAAAACATTCTAACCCAATCTTTTCTTTTCTAAAATTTGTAGCACTAATAATAATATTTATGAAGAACCAATATCAAAATATCCACTTTTTAAAGAGTGAAAAATGTGATCAAAGGAATTTTGGTCAGGAATGGATGAATCCATGGATGAAAAGAAATCAGTTGTTTCAAGTTGAAGACAACATTTTGAAAGTTCTTTCAAGATTATTAATGTAAGATAACATAGGTTTAGAATACAAACCTCTCTCCGGAATGTTGAGGGACCGTTTCATTTATTTATTTACACAATTATTTGTAAAGTAGGGGGAACAGTACCCTTGTCAATAGGGGACAGATTAGACTTTTTCTTGATTTTTTAAAAGAAAATGTTGTCTTTACAAGTCATTTGTTTAGTAATAACAACATTTATTCACATAATTAAGCATAATTGAAAGCCAATTAGCGACTTCAACTGTTTGAATTGAAGTTTTTTTAAGAAGTTATTGAATTTGTATAAGCTATTTGACAATTAAGTTTCATTTTCTCACTTAGTTTTGTAAACAAATACCTTGCATGCTGATGTACATTGTACAACACACATGTTAAAGTTATATTTATCCTATTCTTTTTATTCATTTTTTAGGCTTAGTAAAAACACTGATTCTATATTTATTTTCTTGATGACTTGATGAAATACTGGTATTTTAAAATTTGTGATAAATTACTTAAAATCACTCCAAATTACATTAATGTTAGCTTGCTTAAACTTTTTGCACAAAAAGTCTATATTTGTGTTTGATAAGTATTTCTGAATTTTTTTAACAAGAGTGTGCATATCTTGCTCAGGTCATAAGGTTTAAGGTCTATGAATTCAATCTCTAAGTTTACCTGATACTGGGATATTTTCGTTTCATACAATCTGAGTAGGTCTCAGCAACATTCTAGACGCACATATAAAATGTTTAAAGAAGATGCACAACTTTATGCATGTCGGATCCCTAGAAACCAGCGACGTCACGCGACCAGTCCCATTAGGTTGAGATAGGTCAGGTTAGGTCGGGTTATGTTAGATTACCAAATTGGTCGCAATATGACCAGTCCCCTTAGGTTGTGTTAGGTCAGGTTAGGTCAGGTTACGTCAGATTACCAAACTGGTCGAAACATGGCCAGTCTCCCAGGTTGTGTTTGGTCAGGTTGGTCAGGTTAGGTTGAGTTACCTAACTGGTCTCATACTGGTCTTAACCTGACCAATCCACTTTGGTCAGATTTGGTCGAGGTTGTAGTCACCATTCAGGCTATAATGGGAAATACACTTAAGCATAAGCATTATGTGAAATTATGTGCTAATTATGTTTTAATCATATGTATAAAGGAAAGTCTACCTATGCTTAAGGTGTAATTATGAAGAATTACATTATATTAAATCAGCTTGCTCTTAATGAGGTCAACAAATTCTCACCTTCTCCCACCTCCTTCTTCCTTCCACCTTCCCACCCTCTTTCATCCACCTTTTTTCCTCCACTGTGTTCTCTCATACCTTCTTCCCTTCACCCTTTTACCTCCACCTTCTCCCCCCTACCTTCTTCCAGCTACTCTTAAGTTTACAAAAACTAATTTGAACCTGCTCAATCTTTAGTTTTAGACTTCAGTTTGTCACTGCGAAAAAAAATTGTTGCTTACCAAGCAAGTGTCCATGCTTAAACATCTAATTGCTGAAGGTCTGATCTCCTGAGAACTGTGATACAATTAATCAGTATCAAATGTGTTAATTGTAATGAAAAAATTTGAAAAGGTCAAATCTACAGATTTCAATAAGGCATTGCATTCAGTTGTTTATAACATTTTACCAAACAAGTTGTGTTTGACACTATTCCAACTGTTGCCTCAGCATCAGGAAAAAGAAGACCTGCTGGGTTGAACTGTTCAAAGCATTTACGTTACTGTTTACTAATATCTTCTGAGATTTAGTTTCAGAAGTTGGCGGAGTCTTCTTGTTTTCAAGAGGTTTACTTTCAATGGCATCATTGACTTGTAGCTTTGAGGTTACAGAAGTCTCCATCTTGAGATTGTTGTTAATTTCCTTTAGAGACTTGGTGTGAGGTTTAGTTTCCTTCTCAAGATCAAACTGTAGCTGCTTTGGAACTCCTCCCTTCAGAGCAGTGTCCAAATGAAGACCAAAGTACAGATTCTTGTCAAATCTATCCCCAGAAGGTATTTTCTGGCAATCATTTTGAATGCATTCTGGAATGACGACATCTTCATTTCCATAATCTATAAACTGAACCTTGTATTTTGATTCATGGAAACCTGTAACCAGAGCTCTATACTAGGTTACATCTTCAGACCATTGAGCAAATACCTTATCCCCAACCTTGTAAGAATGCATCTGCTGGTTGAGAGGGGAGGTAGGAGAGCACTGGTCTGTGCTACTACCAGATACATTAGAGAATCCAAGATAAACATTCTCATCCTTCTCCTCCAACTCGGGAATACTGGAGCTATCAAGGTGTACTGAATTTAAATCAACTGTATCTGTATTTCCATAATCAATGAAGAGAACAGAAACCTTATCTGCTGACAAAGATGTTACTATAGCTCTGTACCAAGTTTGATCTTCTCCCCATTTTGAAAACACATGGTTGCCTTGTTTCTGTAGCGAGGCTTCATCTATAGGTACTCTGGAGACAGAGGTTTCAGCACTGGACAGTACTTCCGAATTCTTTGATTCTTGTGCTTCTGTTGTAGAAGAAGCATTAGGGGTTGAATCTACAGCAACACTCGTGTCTTTGGGAACCTGTTGGATTTCCAACCCAAGATTTCATCCTTTAAATCAGAGGGAGGGATGTCAGACTCCTTGTAAACAATACTGGATTTGTCAACAATATCTGCATTGTCGTAATAATAGAACAGGACTGTAACTGTATCAAGAGCAGTGGACTGGATCTGTGCTCTGTACCATGTTCTGTCCTCAGCCCATTTGGCTAGCACCAGATCTCCTTCTTTCAGATCAGCTTCCAACTGTACGAGTTCCTTAACAGAATCAATAATCTTTTTAAGTTGAGTCTCATGTGATGAAGTTACTTCTGTGGGTTGGCTTTCAATATTTTCATCCTTTAGATCAGCTGCTGGTATCTTGCACGGCGTTAGAACAATATTTGACCTCACCACGCTATCTGTGTTCCCATAGTCATAGAACATGACGGTACATGAATTTTCCTCTCTGGTCAGAATCTGTGCTCTGTACTATGTGTTGTCCTCAGTCCACTTTGCAAGAACAAATTCTGCGTGTTCAAGAATATCTTTTTGCTCAGCAGCTCCATTATCTTGGGCAGCTCCCATTGCCAGAGCTTCCTTGGCTATATGAGTCTCCTGAGAGTCGAGTTTAGGTACAGGTTTGGTTACCAGAACATGTTCATCAATAAAATCTTCCTTAGGGATTAGATCTACACATCTAACGACATGGTTTATAATTTCCTGGTTCCCATAGCTGGTGAAAAGAGCTGTGCAGGAGTTCTTCTCTATCTTCAAGAATTCAGCATTATACCAGGTTTGATCCATGTTCCAGCGCGCAATCGCATGTTCTCCAACCTGTAGATCATTTGGAATAGATGATGTTTCTGCCAGTATCTCCTCTATGGAATTAGAAAACCTAGAGAATGCTTGAGGATGAACAATTTCATCTGCTGGAACATCCTGTATACTGGTCACTATATACTTCTGCCTAATGGTCTCTTGCCCTGAGTCTGGGAACTCGACTAAGAAACATTCCTTCTTCACCTCCTCAACTATAGTTCCTGCATTCTAGGTTTTGAAGTGGACCTTGCCAGGATCTTAGTTCCAGGAAGCAGCACAGACACACCCGGAGAGCTAGTTTCACTGCTAGATGTACTCTGGGAGGTTTAAGGTCTAGCTCCTCCAGACCTATCATCTACAAGAGCAGCGCTGTGATCTACTTGATGTTTATCTTGATCAGAAGAGACAATCGCTACTGGAGAAAATATCTCGGGAAGTCCAGAGGAACTTGCTTCTTCAGGATGCTTTGTATGAACCTGAGCTGAATTATTTCCAGACATAGATAAATCCTCATTCTTTACCTCCAGGATCTCCATCTCGTGCACCACCTCCAGTCTCTTATTGAAGGACAAGGATGTGTTCAAGGTTGATGAAAGGAGTCTCTGACCAGTGTCTGATAAACCAGGATTTACCTTTGTTGTACAGGAATCTCCACTTTCAGTCGCGATTCCGCCACTGGTTGATGCTGATCCAGGATTCGCTTTGATTGGAGTAGATGTTAAGCTGTCACATTTAAGCCGAGAGAGTTGTACATGTGATGGTTGCTGTACAGTGTAGAGACTTATGGGGAGTGTACATGGACCCCCTGATATATGGTGCTCGAGCAAACACACCCGATACAGTATACAGTCCTCCTTTCTGAGGAAGAAATGAGAAGATAATCTTGGAGTGTCCATCTGCCAACATCAGACCTTTAATTTCGACTTCAGAACTCTGATCTATCCAGGTCTGACACTTGGTGGATACTTTCAACTTTTCTAGACAGGATTCATTCAGTTCCTTGCTGGTATTGCTGTTGATCCTGAGGTTGATCTGTGCCCCAACAACTGCCTCTGCCTGTTCAGTTTCCACAACAAAAACATAATCTGCAGGTTCAACTCCATTAGTTCCCAGATACCCTATATCCTGGATACCAAGTCTGCATGGCAAAGTTCAAAGAGTCGGATTCTTGACAGCCTTTATCTTCGAAACTGTCTCTTCAATCTGTAGTAGAGATTGGTAGAGTAGTTCCATAGTTCTTACATCGAGGTCTCCTTCCCTATGATATTATTGAATGATTACCTAAGAATTACTATGATATTATTGAAAAACTATCTAATGGTTACCTGAGAATTACTAAGATATTTATAAAGATTTATCTAAAGATTACCTGAGAATTACTATGATATTACTGAAGAACTATCTGAAGTGTACCTGAGAATCATTAAGTTCTCCATACACAGTTGCACATCCTCCCTACATCAAAAGAAGGCTTATTTTTAAAACTAGTTCATAAGAAGATCTTTAAAAGAAAGTCAGATATTTTGGAAGTACCTATAGCACTGGCATTCTAGATGACACAAAAGATACTAATGTATATTGTGTAATTAAATTTCATTCAGGGTTTCCAAAATGTGTCACTGTGAGTGTGTGAAACACATGCCTCCAGGCAGATTTAAACACACACACAAACTCTTTATTACATATACAATATAAATGCATATTCAATAATATTGGCCATGAAATCAGTTAATCAAAAATATATTTAAAAGAAAATAATCTACTGTTTTATTTGCCATGTTTGATCTTAATGACGATAATGGTAGGTAGACTGGAAAAGAGTGAAGATTCTTCAACCCTCTCAATAAATAATTGAACGAAAACAATCATTTTGGGTTAGATCCTGGTCTGGTCGAATGTTAGTAAACTCAATTTGTATGTTTATAAATTGTTACAATTATGCTATACTAGGCTTTTAGGACGCTTCCCGCCCATCTTCTATTTAAATTGTGAACATGTTCTTTTTGTTTACATTTTAAAACAAAGAAGAAAAAAATTATGCGGATTTACAAAAAAAAATTTGCAGATTTTCAAAAATTTAAATTTTTTTACAAAATTAAAAGCTTTCAAAACACATTTTTTTTTATCATTCATAAACCTTCCCTGTGGTCATGTGATGTCCCACAAAAAATTTGGGCTCGATCGGTTCAGCCATTTTGACGTTTATTGGATAGAAACAGATAGACAAGTCAAATTTATAAATAGATTGCAAGTACAGTTCCCATAATTTTCTTACCGTATCTTTGTGTTCATTTGGCCATATCATATTCTTGGCAATTAAAAAAAATATCTCGACACTTCTGGTAAATTTAAGGAAACGCTGTCTCATGCAGTAATTCAACCTTTTTCATTTATATTTAAATTCGTCTTGTATGTCTGATTGTTTGTATTCAAATTTGTTTTGGCAACTCACATAACCCCAGGGACAATCCATTAATTTAAACAGAAACATTTTGTTTGTCTTGGTTAGAGCTTAGTTTAACAATCAAGTCTTCTTTAATGCAGTTTTTATCTAGATACATTTAATAAATAATTTTATAACAGTTTGGTTAATTATGTTTATGGTTGTCTAGAGACCAAGTTTAAAAAATTTGAGTGGCAGCTTAAATATAAGCCACAGCTTAAATATAGTTGGTTTCTTTTAAAATTGTATTCAATGTTTCAAGATTTAAGCCAGTGCTCAATTGAAACCTGTTTGTGGCAGATTTAAGAGGCAGCTCAAATTCATTAAATTCGGGCATAGGGCATATATTAAAATGGACAACAGGGGTATATATTTTTCAGAACTATCCCCCTCCCTCCTGGGGCCCCATGGGTGGGAATGATTTTGAGGGAAACAATGAAAAATGGGAATCAAAAGGCAAGTTTTTTCATACTTTTTACCCAAAAATGTATTTATTTTTCCCAATTCAGCAAATAAAACCCTAAAAATTTCTGCTAAAACAAAAATGATTTTTTGAGAAAACATACACCCCTGATGACCAGTTGAAGAGCATTATAAAAAATGTTTTATAATTTACCTCCTAAGTAATCATCGCTCCAGTAGTCCTGGCTTCTGCAGTTAACTTGTGAGCTCCAGTTTATAAGAAAGAAAAGAACAAAGAGCAACATTACTCAAAACTGTTAGATTCGTGAATTTATGAATATTCACAAAGAATCTCCATTTTAATCTTTGATAAAATTAAATTATATGCTTAAATAATTTATTTGAACATGAAATTACTGTACTGAGCTGGTAACTTAATCCTGATCGCTTAATCTGAATATCTAATGTGGACACTTTTAATCTTTTTAAATATCCCTACTATAATCCGACAAAAGAGAGTTCTGTCAACAAAGGGCAGACAAAAATTTCAAATTTCCTGGCTTTTGATTGGCTGTTCAGGATTCTGCCTACACCACTCGATTAGTTGAATTTGATTCTCTCTTCTGGACACAAACTAAAGATTAGATTAATCTTAAGAATAATGAAGATCTCCTCCTTGATCTAAATATCCACGATTCTAATGTTTTCAGCTTTGAGACGAGATATTAAAAGCTTAATTGTATTCCTAATTAAAATTTAACAACTGACATGGATGAACATGATATATGATCATTTACATGTATTTTAAATATTATAAGCAAGCATTTTTATCAAATTTATAAAAAGATAAAAAGATTTATAATTAAAAACTAATTCAAATATTGTCAAAAACTGATTTGTATAATGCATTGCAAATCTTAAAGACTCTTATATATTAGGTCTAGGAAAATAAGGGGGGGGTCAGGCGCGCAACTAGAGGGGGGGGCAAGGCCCCCCCTAGCCTGATTAAGGGGAGGCCTGTAGGGGGGGGGGGGGGCAAGAGCTAAGAAGTTCACCCCTGTTTTGATACTTAGCGATTCATGATTCCTGACACTGAGAAAATTTTAGAGCTCTGATCGAAAAAAAAAAAAAATTGAACGTTATTTTCTTGAGCTTATAGTTCAATCGATATACTGTAGTACACTATTAAATTAATCCTAATTTTTTCTAAAAAAAAATATTTTTCATGCAAAATCATGATTTTTTAATGAATTAGGCGTTTTTTTCAGTGTCTGGGTATTATGTACATATTTGATTTCTGGATGAATAATGAATATATATGTATATATGTTAATTGTAAATCAATTAATATTGTGATTTACATTAACAAGAATAGATTTCTTTTTTATTTCATATCAGATAACACATCTGACTTACTAAATATCCGGTTGGTAAGGTTAGTTTTTTTTATTGTTTGTGTATAATACACATTTTTCTTGCTCCGCCCCCCCCCCTAGAAATATTTAGGTTGGGGGGCGGCAAAAAAAATTTGCTCTTGTCCCTTTTAACAAAATGTCCAGAAATATTTGATTTTGACAATTTTTTATTTTAATTATTTTATTTGTACTATAAAATAGCTTGTGTGTAATATCTCATGCTTGCATAATTTAAAATAATATATAATACTAGAAATTCAAGGCGCTTCGCGCCCTTCTTTCTAGCCTTAGAGGGCGCTTCGCGCCCATCTTCTAAATTAATTGTGAACATGTTCTCTTTGTGTACATCGTAAAACAAAACAAAAATAATTTGCGGATTTTCACCGAAAAATTCGTGGATTTTCAACATTTTAAAAAATTTAATGACGATCGAATTTTGATGGAGACAAATATTTGAAATTTTGATCATTCATAAACCTTCCCTGGGGTCCCTAGATGTCCCACAAAAAATTTGGGCCCGATCGGTTCAGCCGTTTTGACGTTTATTGGATACAAACAGACAGACAGACAGACAAGCCAAATTTATATATAGATGATTTCTATTATGTCAGTTTATACATTTTGCACACTAATACATCTGGCAATTTTTAAAACAATTAAGAAAATTTCATAGTCTTGCGGAGCCTCTGATAAAGTAAAATAAACCTTGAGTGCTTTTATATGAATGAAAAATCGATGAAATTTAAATAATTATCATTAAACTTGTGAAATAAGATCGGGAAAAAATTATTTCCGTCAGATTTTCTCCGGACAACGATTTTTTGTTTTCTCAAAAGCTTATAAAAACCTATTTTTCCAAAGTTTTTTCACACGCATTTTGATTAAAAGTGGTTGTGAACGTAATGTCAAGTTACCCTCCATGCAAAGATGACAATGCCCGATTCACAACAGTTCCCTTAAAAGCTCTGTCTAAATCAATTAAGAACTATAGATATCAATGAATATAATTTTAAAAACTAATTAGTTTTTTATTTAGCTCTCTTAAATAGGAATTAACTTTTATACTTAGAAAAAAGCCAATATCTTCCACATCATGATCCGTTTAAGCTTTCAAGGGTTTTGATGTGTCGCTTCAAATCATGTATTCAGTCTTTTTTACGTGTTAAATTATTGTTTTAGGCTGGAGACGATAAATCTGATCCAATAGTGTCCATTCGACTCCCCTCCTCCAGGGATGCTGCTTCTCTACTAGGTTAGAAATTATAAACAGTTTAACCCATAAATTCCAAGACACCGAAAACAAATTTTAAAATGTTGTTTTTTAATCCTACTGTTAATCCTATTGTTAATCCTACTGTTAATCCTACTGTTAATCCTACTGTTAATCCTACTGTTAATCCTACTGTTAATCCTACTGTTAATCCTACTGTTAATCCTACTGTTAATGCTGCAGATATTTAGTTTTAAATCATCACTGCCAACCAAAAATCTTGTAGTATTTTGCCAATTACTCATTTTAAACTGTAAAAAAAGCGAATTGCAATTTTAAAATGTATATGTCTAGGGCTAAAAATGTATAATTGAGTTGGTAAAACCAAATTGGTCAATGCGTCGCGACACTTTAAATTTGAGAATGAGAAGTTTTATGTAGAACTTTCAGAGTTGTCTAGATTTCAGTGATATGAAGCTCTGTTTCCGGCTTCCGCTGTTTCATGGCTATTTATTTATTTATTTTTACAATTACTGAGCTTTAGATATAATAGTATAAACCCATTGAAAAATTGTTAAGACGACATTTTATAAATTCTTTCGGTGTCTTCGATGTGCAGGGTTAAACTGTACTAGCGAGAAGATTGGGGAAGACGACTTTAAGACTCTAGACATAATTTTAGATATTCAAATGAACCTAAGCCAACGAGGTTATAGTGTATAGAGTGATGATGTACGCTAATCCTTTACTAATTTTATAGGCCATAAACTATACCGATAGTGTACTGCATATTTGTTTATTGTAAGTCGATTCCGGCCTAACCTATAGTATATCAATATTAGTAAACAGTTGTAAGTGTACAGTACAGCTAACTGAGGTAGATCATCCCCCCCTGACCGAAGTCAATCAGACCTTATAATTGATTTTAATGTGTGAAATAAAACTGTTTGATTTGTAAGAAAATGCACTTTATTATTTGCTTTATTATTATTTTCTTTCTAATTTAAGTTTTTTGCTTTAAACTGTACAACGAAGAAAGAGGCTACTCACTTTCAGTCGCAATTCCGCCACGGTTGATGCTGATCCAGGATTCGCTTTGATTGGAGTAGATGTTAAGCTGTCACATTTAAGCCGAGAGAGTTGTACATGTGATGGTTGCTGTACAGTGTAGAGACTTANTAGGTCTGCTGAAATGTTTTTCTATGTTAATTTGAATATTTAAAATCATACTTTTAGTCTCAACAGTCTTCCTTCTTTTCTACAATGATATAGGTCTCACTATTAGAAGAAATTATTCTAAAAAGTACTAATTCCAGCTTAATTTTGGTTGTAATTATTAATGTAATAAAGCAAACAGTTTTACCAGTTTTATAGAAATCAACTTATTACGTAAAAACGGTAAAATAGGTCTATTTACATGGTACAATAAACACTGCACAATTTGGATTTATTAGTCGTCTGCCTATACCACAGGTTTATTGGGTTCACTAGAAGAGAACATTGTTTTCTAAAAAGAACTAATTCTAAATATTATTTAGTTGAATGTGGGCTGGCAAGAAAGATGGTGATATAGAAATTGTCTCAGCTCAACTTGAAGGATTACAATTTTCTAGTTCGAATATCCTTTAAATCCAGTTTTAATCGGTTTTGAATTGATTTGAAAAAAAATCACTAAAATTTTCAGTACAAATTGTTCTGTTGAATCAAGGATTCATTTATTTTAAAAAAATGATTTGTTCTGAATCCATTAAAGAACAAAGTCATGTAATGGTTTTATTCACATTTGTTTCGTAAGTTTATTGTTCCTAAAATTCGGAACCAAATCTTTGTACTTTTTTATTATTTTTTTAATAAATATTGTTGTTTTTTTCATTTTTTATTGTTCATGAGGTTGTGAGAATATTTCTTGAATTCACCAAACCTCTCAAAGTTGACTAAATTCTGGTTAATTGAAATACGAAAGAAAGCAGCTCTAAGCTGTATTTCTTATTTCTCCGGTAATTTTTGTACTGTAAATAATGAATGAGATATTCTAGTTTTTGGATGTGAAAATTGATTATTTAAGATTGTGGTTGCTCTGTAAGAGGGACTTTTTAGCAGTTAAGACGACGGATCTAAATCATCTGAATTAAACACTTTTAAGACAAAATTTATTTAATAAAGGTTTAAAGGGTACGTTGATTAATCAGACATGCCACTCTATAAATATAAAGTCTTGAAGTTATGTGCACAGTCCCTTTCAGTTTTATTTTTTATCTTAGTCGTCGAAAGTGCTGAATTTTTAGTTGTATTCTGTATTCTACAGTATAATCCTATATCTTGTATTCTACAGTATAATCCTATATCTTGTATTCTACAGTATAATCCTATATCTTGTATTCTACAGTATAATCCTATATCTTGTATTCTACAGTATAATCCTATATCTTGTATTCTACAGTATAATCCT
>NW_019398090.1:24776-25648 GCF_000591075.1 Eurytemora carolleeae
AATAAAAAGACAATAACGATGCCCCCCCCCCTTCTTTCTACATATAACCACAACTACATCTATCCCCCCTCTCCTCTACTCACATAATACATATTAGTGTCGGGTTCCTATCTTCAAATAGATAAATGATTGTGTGAATCCGATGATTGGCGGACATTTTGGAAAAAAATTAGCCGCCATTTTGGTTCTGCACCGCAGCAGCTTCAGCTGTAATTGCCTGAAATGAGCATCCATCAGTTTCACAGTGTTTGGAGGATTTAGGTTTCAAACACTCTCCCGCATTTATTCTTCAATTTCTTTATTCACTGTTTAGATGCAAGCACTGCAGAAACTTTTATAATTATATATTTTTATTTAAGAAAAATTCACCCGGTCCACTCTGTTAAAACCGTTCTTGAGGCGTTTTATAATTGTCGATGAAAGATGAAAAACTTTTAGACTTTTCCCCGAATTTCTAATCCCTCTTTATAAAGTTCTGTAACATAGAATAATTTTTCTTGTCCAAGTTGTTATATTTATACAAGAAAATTTAATTTTAAACATCAAAGAAATTCTTGTGAAATTATAAATATATCTTGCAATTTGCCAAAATCGAAAAAAAGAACAAGAAATTAATGTCATATAGTATCATTTCCTAGGTAGTTGACTTGTATAATTGTTATACAGGGTGTTCTAAAATAACAAGGGAATTAAGACATGAAATCGTCTCTGATTTCCGCAAAGACAGATTTTCAAAATGTGAAATAAAGACTTAAGATTTATCATTATGAAGGTATACAGTACACAGATGGTGGAAACTATTTTAGGAATTTCATAAGCTAGTAGTTTGAAAGGGATGGTAAGCGTAATTTCATGTGTCCCTTCAGGCAAAA
>NW_019398091.1:0-25123 GCF_000591075.1 Eurytemora carolleeae
AGGTGAAATTAAACTTTAATTCCATCTTGGTAAATAATATTTAGGTGAAATCAAACTTTAATTCCATCTTAATAAATAATATTTAGGTGAAATTAAACATTAATTCCATCTTAGTAAATAATATTTAGGTGAAATCAAACTTTAATTTCATCATGATAAATAATATATTACTCATATTATTACATCAATTTTTAGTGGTCTTTATAAATATGTTAATTTTAGATTTTGGGCTTAAATAACAACAAATTCTTAGAAAATATTAAATCATTTATATCATACTTAGATCATACTAGAAGATACAAAGAAGTAATGCTTTTTTATAACAACATTAAAATTTTAAGTTTAATATTTTAATTAATTCCATTTAGGGTTTTCACGAAATGGTTAAATCTTTTGCGCAAAATTTGCGCTGTTTTTTTTTGCGAACTTTTGCGCTGTTTTTGCGCATGAAAAGCAATGAGTTTTGCGCAAAATCGGAAATATTTATTGGGAAAGTTGCACATGAACCAAAATTTTAGTTATGTGCATTTTTTTTTGCGTAATTTGCGCTAAACTCTAGTTGTGGAATAGTGCGAAACTTGAGTTTTGCAAAAGCAGAATAGGGCAATTTTTTGCGAAATGACTTTTGGGAAGTATTGCGCAAATTGTTGTTTTTTCATGCAAAACTGATGTTCAAGGAAAGAAAAATTTTGCGTTTCATTCCGTAAAAGTTTTGCAAATGGAAACCCTAATTCCATTGCAACCAGCATGTACTCAATAGTACTGATGAGATATAGGTTGGTTGCCACAACCAGTGCTAAAACTAATAAAGCCAAATTGTCAGTTGGTAAATAGGCCTTGATCATGCGCCCGTGACATGATGGTTTAAAACCCAAACTGAAGACAAAAATGACGTGGAGGAGAAACACTGAGGATTGTATAGAATTCAACGGTTTCCTCCACGCAGAGTTGAAATTTCCAGGCCAATGTCTTAAAAACACACAGCCTAAGGAGAGAATTTGGCCAAGGATAAGTCGATTAAGGGTCAGTTGAGGACCAGCCCTCTGCAAGAGAGGATGAAGAAAATCCAAATCCAACTCCCCATGGTGTTATGATGGACAGACCGAGTTCTGAGAAACAGTAAATCTCAGGAACAGAACTTTAGATGAGCTTTTAGCCATGAGTTCAACAAGGATTGCAGGGAAAGAGAACCTGTGGATCTGAGGAAACTGTAGTAGCAGTACACCCACATTGCTTTAGTTGTATCATGTAGTTTTGAACCTGGTTGTGCCAAATACAACCAGAAAAAAACCAAGGGGTTGTTGAGGGCGGATAGAATTGAACCATAGCCCCAAACCTCCACCACACACAGTAGAGGTCTTCCTAATGTTTAAGTCTGGTTCACGAGCAAGGTGGGGGGGAAGGATTATTCGTGAGATCTCTGAACCGATTTAGCAAGCTTGATTGGTTTTAAGATCATGGTAGAGAATGTAAGCATGAAGAGCTTACAGCTTTCATGTAAATATGCCTGTAGTCTATGTTAGCAGTAGGGCGGATAATAAATCGCCTTGTGTATAGAATTGGAAATGAACATAAGAATATGTTTTGTAAACATGAACAAGCCAAACTAAAACCATGAGTTCTACCTTAAATCCAGGCCAATGGTCTGACTCCAGGAGGTTAAAGACTACATGCAGCCTTTAAGATACTGCAAGTCTGCAATTCAAGGTTTACACTGAGATTTGTAAATTATTATGTTAATAAACCACCAGTAACAGTTTTATTCTACCCCCCCCCCCCCTATTTTCTTGTACTACAGTCATATTTCATTTTTCTCTGATTCTAGAGAAATATAAATTGGATTATTTTTTTGCCAATTTTTAGCTTGTTGAGAATTAAAAAGCAGAAAATTGATGTAATTGATAGTTAATGTTGTATTATTTTTTTTAATAATAGTTATAATATTTTTTGTATAATTGTATGCTTTGTGACGTTGTTAAAAAAAATTTATTACACTTTTGTTTTAGAGTTTTGGAATCATAGTGAGCACTTTTATCAGCTTGCCATACTGGATTGGATTTCTGATTGAAAGTTCTGTGTTCTTCTGCACTCATCTAGCCATGTGGACTTCAGTAGCAGTTTCAGTCTCCAGACTGCTGATGGTAGTAAAGGTAGGAATCTTTAATTTTTCCAAACCAAGTCTAACCACTAGGTGTTTTTTTTGAGAATTACACCCCTCCCACCCATCCCCCCGATAAATGGTTTTTTGAAGATCTGGGGGAAAAAATTGATTTGTTTTACTTTTTACGCAAAATTTTAATTTATTTTCCCCTGAAAATTATTTATTTTCTCCAATTCAGCAAATAAAACCTTAAAAACACAGAACTTTTAGAAAAAGAAGAAGATTTTCAGAAGAAGGGGGGGATGATTTTTCAGGAAAATATGTACCCCCTGTCTAACCATTCATGGGCAATGATTGGTGCACATTTTCAGAGGGTTGAAGTTGTTAAAACATTTTTTTTCCAACCCATTTGATCAATGTTATAATATCCTTCTCTTTCTTTGGGGAAATTTAAAAATTGGGCATGTACAATTAATTGAGTGATATTTTGTGAAAGAATTTTCAGCGTCAATATAGCAGCATACAACAATCAAATTTTATTAAGTTTGAGAATATGATGATGTACGCACCTGAAATCCTGTCCCAACGGATAATCAAGATCTTGCTCTTATTCTGCCTTCTTCTTACATGCTTTCCTGCAGTAGTTGTCTTCAATAACGGTTTGTTTTCAGCTAGTAACTTTTTTATTAACATTTAAGGTTTTAGAGGCTTAAAAAGAAATATGAAAATCTGTTAAGGTTCCAACAATTCAAAACTGTGTTCTGTAAAACTTTACTTGTATAAAAATTATGTAAAAAGTAGAAACTATGTGGAAAACCCAAGCAAAAACCTGTCGTTTCACAACAATCATTTTTGGGTTTGTTTTCCAAATTTCCATATATTCTCAGAATTAAAATTTGGAAAATAAATGTTCTGAATAAAAAATTTTAAGATTTAAAAAAGTTCTCGGGTTTATGTGAAATCTTTAGAAGTCCCAAAACTTTGAAAGTTTTAAAAAACCAATGAGATTACTGCCTATTACTATTTTACAGCTGTTGAAATGGTGTCAAGATTTTAAAATCCGCCCTGTTTTGGAGTAAACCAACAGTAAAAATGATTTTCTATTTAGGCATCTTAACTACCCAAGTCTCTTATTTTACTGGATTGGAGGTAACTGACATGGTAAGCCCACACTTCATTGCTTTGTCAGGAAGCTCTATATTTGCCATCATGACTTCAGTAAGTTCATATGGTTACAACGGGTACCATCTATACCAACATCACAATCACAGGAAACCATTAAATAACCATAAGAAAAGATTCTACTTATTTCATGCAAATGCTGTACATTTGTATCTGAGTTGGGCCTACCTTGGCCTTCCTAATTTGGACTGTCCAAGCTTAGCATATATTGACTAACTGGTGTAACTAGGTTAACAAGGTCGGACTTCTGAGATGATATCTTAAAAGCTTAAACCCATGTGAAACCTAAAGTTTGGCCCAGATAAACCCCAAGTCATTATTGGCTCTAATTTGACCAATTAGAGACTGCTTAGAAAGCTTTCTCTCTGTAGCAGACAGATTGATAGTAGATCAGCTTTGACAAGAAGATGTACATTTCGAAAATTCGAACTTTACATAGATACATTATTTGCATAGTATGTTTATTTCATACCTTTCATCAAATTTGACACTACAAATAATTCCCCAGATTTTAAATGTACAAATATAAAAGTTTTTTCCAAATTTACGATCATCAGCTGGTGAAGACTCGAGCCTTGAAGAGAGAAAACCCCAAGGTGGTTGGTTTTAAGTAAACTCAGTGTCATCCAAAACCCAGGTCTTCACTTGAGATTTACTTGGGTCTAAGCAGACTCAAAGACCGGGTTTTACTCGGGTTACAGCTTTTAAAATCTCATCTCAGGCTGCTTCTTGGTTGAATTTACAATTCGCTAATGGGTTGCGTAATTATTCTATTTTAAGTAGGGAATATAGACAAATAAAGAAAATATAAATAAATAGATCTACGTTAAAAGAATAAGCCCCCACCCACCTCTTAATGCCTTTTTAGCTAGTCTTTTCCCCCTAACACCCTCTCATGTCAAAACTTTAGATATTAATTCAACATCAGCCTTATCAGATTGTTTGTAAACAAAATGCCAAACCAGTTTTTAGCGACCAAAACCGAGTTCATAGTGTATTCCAGAATTATTTTTTTGTACAGTGAATCAAATAGATTATCAAGTACAATAGAAGGCAACAGAGAAATGGACCAATAATATCACGAGTATCAAATAAAACAAGGAAAACAAAATTTTCTAACATCAGTTGACATATTTTCCAAGATTAAATTTATAAGTGCAATAACAGAAAATAAAGATCACATAAAGTTGCACTTTATTCATTGTAAGATAAGCATGCTTTCTTCTAAAATTGCCACTAAATTATTTATAATATTGTCGAACACAAAAACTGAGTTTACTCTTGTGACGTAAGAATACAGCTGTACTGAGAGTTTAAAAATTCAACGTTGCCAAATATTGTACTTGAATCTATTTGCAGTAAATAAATTCTCGCATTGCCCACCATTGACTATAACTTTAAATATAAAGTATTAAAATGGCGATATAGAGTTCTACGTGAAATGGAGCAGCATGCGGCAAAGAAAAACATGATTAATCATGTTTACGTAATTTCTACTGTTGTAGCATCAAGCTTTCTCATAACATTTCTTGTGAGTGCGCAAATCTATGATCAGCGTCAAGTTCCAGTGAATCCACTGATATCCTGCCTGCTAATTACAATGTATCTAGTTCTGCTCTTCAGAAAACCTTACCTTCAGGAATTTGCAGGAAGAAAGTTAGTCCAAGCTAAAATCAACATCACAGAGGAAATCCTGGCTTGGAAGACATTCATTCTTAAGAAAACAAATAGAAAAACTTGTCCAAAAGCGTAGAATCTGAATCTATGTAAGAAAGTCACAGGAAAAAAAATTTCTGAAAAAAAAACTTGGAAATAAAAACATATTGGTACATAATTAAGAAGTACTGGACAAAATGTCACTGGAAATAAAGTTCTAAGTTTTAGATTCCTGGGACTTATGTTTTCTAAAATAATATGGGGGCTGCTAATTAAATCTTGAGAAATAAAATCTCAGGAATTAAAGTTCTGAAGAAAAAAGGATCCCAAGTCTTGGGAAAGTTTTCATAAAAGAACTTTTTTTCGATCCATCTGCATATTGAATATAGCCAGGGGGGTTTTTAATATCAAGTTCATATTTCCATAGTTATAAACATCCTTTGTTTCCATACATTTTCCAAAATAAGAGAACTTTTTTCTGGGAACTTTTTTATATAAAGTCATACTGGAGCCAGAAAAAAAGCCCTAGAAAATAAAGTCTCAAAATGGTAAGACTTTATTTCCAAAGATTTTTTATTTCTAGAACTTATTAAGTGCCAAGGTTCAGGACTTAATTTCCAAAAACTTTTTTCAGAGAACTTTTTTGATGCTTCCTGAAGAATCTGCCCGAAATAAAATATTTGGGTAATCCTAAAAGCATCCTAAAAGATTGGCATACAAACTAAACAAAAGATATTATTGCATATTTATTTTAAATGGCAATAACTAAAGCATATTGCCATATTGAAGTGAGCACCGCAGGACTGAATGTAGTTTTCACAACCCCTTCTAATATACTCATATTCAGACAATCCTTCCAGCCAAAACCAAACTACCTTGTAAGTATTTCTGATTTGAAAAGGCAGTCTAATTTTCTTGTTGGATGACAGGGGTATAAACATTCTTATACAAGGGATGAGAAGTTCCATTCTATGGTAGTAGGGTCATTTGACTGTACATTAAAGATAAATTGCCAAACAACCCTATGTAAACCATAGAACAAAACTGTTCCTTCCTTTTGTGTTCAACCTTTCAGAATTTTGATGTTTCTGAATTAAATGTATTTTTACTCAGAGCAGGTTGACATTGCTCAAGACACTTTTTTCTCTGACTAATTAAGTTCACATGCTCTATCTTTCCTATCTGTCTTGAAGAGGAAATTTCTTTTCATCATTTATTTCTTCATCAGGTGGTGAAAAACTGAAAGCAACACAAATTAGTTTTCAGTGAACAATATTAAATTTTGAATTTATTCTTTAAAAAGCTTGGACCATGGAGAATGGAGATGAAGTTTCTAAACGGGCATGTTTGTGTCCCCAAGAATTTAGAGGGGGAAATTACCCCCAAGATATTCTAGGGGGGGAAGGTAAATTACCCCAATGACCCACCTTATATACGCCACTTAAATCATCTTCGATCTTTGAAATAATTGGTGGCCTTTATTTGTGAACAACATATCTAAAATATTGTCTGCCTCTCTTGCAGGGGCGGACACAGGGGGGTGGCGGGGGGACATTTGCCACCCCCTGAGATTTCGAGGCAAAAAATGTTCCCAATTTGATAAATCGTATGTGTTTTTCAATTTTAAGCTATTTGATCATTTTCTATTTAATGGAAATATAATAATTAATATTTATTGAAAAATTGAATCATCAGAAGAGGACGAAAAAAATATTTTTCTAGCTTGTGTTGTATTCTGGATCGTTCGGTATATGAGTGAACAGTCCCTTGAATTCAACAGGATGTCAGAGAAGTCAGTACATACCGGACCGCTGCAGAGTAGACACAAGTCTCCTTGCACATAGCGGTCCCGGGACCTGTGCTATATACAGTGCACAGACAGCATACAGAGAGAACCTTTCTGGACGAGAACAACTTAGAAGAAGATGAACCATGTTCCAGTTATAGTATGGAACCCTGCCTACATCGAGGAACTGGAACCAGATGGAGAAGTTGATCCAGCAGACCCCACTCCCTTCATAAGTGGGAACACTCCGATCATCACTACTCCAGCCTCAGAGGATGAAGACGTAGCTGAGGAAGTTGTAGAGGACAAAGATGAGGATCATGACGATGAGGATCTGTCCAAGACAATGCAGGATATGCAGGATGTCTTTGAGGAACTGGAGGAACTTGATAGAGAAGTAATCCAAGGCTTACAAGGATTGAACCAGGAGATAAGGAACCGGGCGTCCTCGCCCTGCAAGGATACAGATCCTCCCATTATCACTGTCCCAGCTTTAGAGGACGAGAATGTGACCGAGGATGCTTCAGAGGATGTTGAGGAGGATGTTACACGGGTACTCCAAGATGCAGTCCAAAGCCTATAAAGATTGAACCAGGGGCTAAGGAATGTATTGTCCCTTAGGGACACTAGCTCACAACAGCATACTGTTGTCCCTAAAGTTGATATATGGGACACAGGGAAGGCTACAGAGCAGGAGTTCAGGCTGTTCCCCAACCCGACCAGGAAAGGGTTAAAGGACAGGATTGATAACCAAGTATGGGACTTGCTCCGGATCATACAGGAACGAGTTGACCAGGGAACCTATAATAATACAGATATAAGACTAGTAGATGGATTGAATGCCATCTCCGTTATGCACGCTAGACTCGGTGTCCTAACTGAGATAGCGCTTAAACATAGAGCTAGGAGACCTTAAGAATACCAAGGGATCTAAAGCTAATGTTATGCTATTATTATTCTTATGTGATTTATGTATGCATTTATAAATGTATTATTAAATGTATTAATAAACGTATCTATGTTGTAAGAATGACTTTATTACTTGGGTGTTTAGATTTGCAAGTGCATTCAGATATATAAGGCTTACTCTATATATGGAGATAGCTGAAGTATAGTAATGCCAGGTTGCAAAGATATAGACAGCGCATGAGGAGTTAGGCCCGAGTGATAGGACTAACCCGATCTGCAATGTCATCAGGTTGCATAGATGATTGATAAGACAAGTAAAACTACTTGAAGTAAAATCTCATCAAAGTAACAATTTAAGTTGCATATTTTATTGCTAAGTTAGTAGTGCGAGAATACTACACTTGTTAAAAATAAATATAAGTTTATGACCAACGATGTAAGTATACAATGACAGACATTGTGTTTTGTTTTATTGGCACACTGCACATCTTGAGTCTTTTCTTCAGTTTAATTTAAAAATCAACGACAACAAGTAAATGTTATTGTTAATGATAAATTTAGAATTAGAAATTTGTAAGAAACTAGTAATTTCTTTTTGTTCTTAAATTGCTAATGTTCCTATTATTGTTCCTGTTCCTAATACTGTGTCCGACCCACCTGAAATCCCTGTCCTAATCCTATATTTTTGTTCCTTATTCCTGAACAATCTTTTTATTGTTCCTAAATCCCTGTCCTAATTCTTTAATTTTGTTCCTATTTCCTGAGCTATCTTTTTATTGTTCCTAAATCCTTGTCCTAATCCTTTAATTTTGTTCCTAATTCCTGAACGATCTTTTTATTGTTCCTAAATCCCTGTCCTAATCCTTTAATTTTGTTCCTAATTATAGCCCCCCCCCCCCTCACTTAAATCCTGTGTCCGCCCCTGCTCTCTTGCAGATTTCTCTCTTTCAATTGATGAATTTGAAAAAAAAATATTTGTGATAACACATAAAAGGTAGGCATTTGAAAATACAAATTCTATGGGAACTCTGTAATTACTATTTCCAGTTTGATGATGAATCAAATCAAATCAAAATCAAATTTTTTTTATTAAGACAAAAACATAACATTAAATGAGATAGGTCATTATTACAAGGGTAGATTAATTAGTTTATGTTTTTCATCTGGAGAACTGCTATATATAGCTGTAGCTGTTTTCGTATCAGCTCCCCTGTTGCTCTAAAAAAAGATAAGAAAAAACATTCTGGTATTCTGGTGGTGAATGGTTTTGGCAGGGAAGGTGGATTTGATAGGGGAGAACAGGGACCTCTTAGCTTCAACTAAAAATATTAATTAATCAGGGAAAACTAAAATCCAATGAATATGTAATCGTACATACTTCAATTTATCAGTTCAGAATATATCATTAACTCATTAACTGGAAAGCTAAATAAATAAGCAAATATGATATTAATATATCAATAAACCCCACACCCTTTACAATCTCCAATATTTACTCAACAAATTCCAGAAGATATAAGGGTGAATAAAAACCATTGATCACAATTAAAAAAATTCCAGAAGATATACAGATGGATAAGAACAATTGATCACAATTCAAAAAATTCCAGAAGATATATGGGTGGATAAGGACAATTGATCACAATTCAAAAAATTCCAGAAGATAGAAGGGTAAATATGAACAATTGATCACAATTTTTTTAAACCGTTTAGATTTAGTGAATAGAACAGCTCTGGCAAAAAAGTTTATCACAAACAAAATTATCTTTTTAAAATGTGCTGTTTTAATATAGTATTTGAAAACATTCTTATTGCTTAATAACTGAAAAGTAACATCCTAGAGAGTTCCAACAATCAGGGAAGGAGTAAAATGCAAATTTAGCAAGAAAGTCATTTCGAACTCTATGAGTAATTAAATCATTGATAGGATGAACTTCAATTTGACTGTTCTTGGAACAGGTTTGTTATCCTTAAATGATGATGGTGCATATTTTTTTTTAAAAAGTTCATTTTTTAAAAATGGCTGTTTTTAAAACGATCGTTAATAAAACTCGTTTTGTTAACAATCATTAACGATGACCCTTAACGAAGAGAGGAAACCGACCTGAAGGGCATATGTACTTATCATTAAGTAGTTTTAAGAAAACATCAAGAAGTTTTAGATCCCCCACAACTGTTTAACTTCTTGTAAGACGAAATGTAAAGTACTGCATGTAATTTTTTTCAAAAACGATAATTTTTCCAAAAATAACCTTTTATAAAGTTTGTCATTTTGTTAACGATCGTTAACAACAACCCTTTGTTAAAGGTTGTTAACGACAACCCTTCTCTAACGATCGTTAGCATATATTGTCAATAAAATTTTTTTTTCAAAAACGATCGTTTATTCAAAAGCGATAATTTAAAAAAAATAATTATATAAAAAACGGTCGCAAATAGTTTTTTTAAAATTGTTATTCGTTTTCTAAAAGTTTAATATTAATGGGTCGTTTTTAAAAGGGATTGTTTTTCCGAAAACGAAACGATCATTTTCAAAAACGATTAACAACCCTAGGTGCATAACAATAGTCTTTAGAGTGCATTAAATTAAGATTCTGTTGTAAAATAAGATTCACAAGAAGTAGGATTTTTTCTACTGGAACAGAGGCTCAGAATGAGCAAATTGTAACTAGCAGACATATTATTGTTGCATCTTATATACAGAATGATGGCAGCAGTGATTAAGAACATTTTAAAGAAGGAATTTTTTTAAAAGCTTATTCTTATAAAGGATATACGTATTAACAACCCTTAGGTTTGAACATATTAGGTTGTGAAACGCTTTGGTTTGTTAAAAAAAATACTTTTAATAAAACTTGCCATCACTTAAAAACTGTTCTCAGGTTAAACTTTGCTATATTTGTAATAAAGGGACAGACCGGCTATGTAAGGTAGCTGAACTGAGTATTCAGTGTTGTGGAAAGCTTATTTAGGATACATTTGAGACACATAAAACTTTTTTAAAGATCTGAAAATCCTGAGTTTGAGTGCAAATTCGACGTTCAAAACTCCTACTTTGGAGGTGGATAAGTTTTCAGAATCGGTTTTTTTTAAATATTAAATAACAACGACAAAAAATAAAGTAAAAATTATACAGTAATCTTATTAGATGGTAAGGAACATATTTCTCAAAAGAAATGTGTTAAAAAATCAATGCTAGAATCAATTATTTCGTTTTCATCATTATATTGAATTTCTTATTTTCTTTGAATTCGTTTGCAGATTTCTACAAATTCTTCAAATGTCGTCTTTTCAATAATAATTCCAGAAAATCTGCAGAAAATCTTAGTGAATAATGAGAAAATAGAAATTAATTAGTTTACTGTAGATTTTTTTTTACATTTTATGTTGTCATTAAAAAGTTTTATATGTCTCAAATGAATCCAAAAGAAGCTTTCTACAACACTGCATACTCAGTTCAACTACCTTACATAGCCAGTCACTTCTTTTTAAAAAAATGGCAAAACTAACCATAACTATCGTTTCAACATAATTATTTTAGGTTTGCTTATTGCTTTTGTCCTAAGAGGCTATGATATATGTAAAATAAGAAGAAAAACCTTCCAAGACGATTTATAACACTAAGTTGTCTGTATATATCTCATTGCCTAAATAGCTGAAAAATAATTAATAACAACATTTCTATAAAACAAATGTTTACATTCTTTGTGACTCATCTAATATTCAAATTGTATCCAAAAATATTTGCTTCCACTCAGCTGTCGTCTTCATTCCAAGTAGGACTGAAAATAACAAAATTTAGGCAAATGGGTTTTTGTAAATGTAAAATTGAGTTGCTGCATAAAGGTCTATTTAAATGTAATGGATAGAGAATTAGTTGCTGGTATAATGTGCGCGTAATTTCATGTGACAATGCCCGACTGTTAAAACCTTATCGTGATCAAAATTGTGGAAAAACCCATCGTCATCTGACTCGAAAAATGTTTATTTCTGTAAATTTATCCATTGCTTTTTATAAACAATAAATGCGCAACTCACTTTTTCATGATCAGGCAAAGCTTTCATGGGTACCGTTGTAAATCGGGATTGCTATCTTTGCATGGTGGATTACTTGAAATTTAAGCTGGTGCTAAATTGTAAAATTAAATTCGAACTCAGTAAATATGACTAAAATAATTTTAGAATGTTGTATTAGAAGTGAAAAAGATATATTAGAAGGGAAAAAGATGTATTAAAGGGAATCATAAGACTTTAACGCATACAGTTTTAAATAAAGTTCAATTTTTGTTATCTGTCTTTACCGATAACGGTTGTTAAGTTTAAGGGATTTTAAGCGTAATTTCGAGTGACCCGATTCACAATGTTACCCTTAAAAGCTTTGTCTGATTAAATATGAATTTAAAATAAATGTTAATAATTTTAAAGATTGTTTATTTTCAATTTTGGTTTCTTTAGAAAAGTGGCTTGCTGTCTGGTGCAGGAAAACATATCTGAATTATCAGAGAGAAAACTCGTTTAAACCTCGAAAAACGACAGATGTGTGAATCGGGTATTGTCATCTTTCCATAGACGTACAATTGAAATGATGCTTACACTTCCTTCAATGAAAGTTGAACTTCCATGTATTTATGAATATATATTATAATGAATGGTTTTGATGTTTAATTTTCAGAAAGTACAGAAGTTGGGCTGGCCAAAGTTAAGTTAAGGAAACGGATGTCTTCGAAAATCAACGAGCGAGTCTTCCGTTAACGGACAACAAAATCAATATTTTTTATATCCTTAACAAAAAGAATTAGCCCCTTTTGAAAAATATTTACAGTTGAAAACGAAAACGAAACGTATGTGTTTTTAAAAAACGACATCTTTTATTCTTTTCTGGTAAAATTACACGTATTTTACAAACCGGTTACAAAAATATTTTTGCACTTTGCGCAGTTTATGAACGAATTGTCAAAAAAAAAACGTTAACGCCGTTAATAAAATTATAAAGATCATTAACTAACGGTAGCTTTAAAAAAAAAAATAATATGGTTAACAAAATGAACGTTCAGTTCTTACCTTTAAAACTAAGAGATGCATAATTTTTGTTAACCGTTGGAACTAAACCAAACGGCTAGAAAAAGTTGAAATGTGCTTGGTCTTATACTGCACTTGATGCTCAAAAACGTTATTAAAAAATATTGGTTCATGTGTTTCATGCAATTTAGCCCTGCATACAAATAAACAAAATTTGTTATCATGTACCTTAATTTATCCACAACTTGAAATTATAGTCTTAAATAATTTATTTAGTCTTTAAAGAAAAAAACTTCAATATATTTATAATTATTTTTTACCTCGAGCATACATCTTTCTCCCACCAGTCTCCGAAATTTGAATAAACTTTATTTTCTTGTTTATGTACTCTTGCGCATAATTCACATAACTTCTGAAAATATTGGGGATGGATACAAAAGTCGTCTTTTATGGTAAATTGTTTTATTTTTAACATTGTTTTGGACAATTTTACCTCTCCAATTGTTGGGAAAAGGTTTGATTTAATTGCATACGTCGTCTTCCAGTCTAGATATTTATTATATTCCTAAACAACAATCAATGGGAAGGTTTATGAATTTTAAAAATTTTTAAAAATTTACACTCCAACAAAATTCAACTTTCATAAAATAATAAAATCCACGAAATTAATATTTTTTAATCTGTGATCTTTTTTGTTATTGTTTTACAATGTACATATATAAAGAGAAAATGTTCACTTTTGAAATAGAAGTTGAACGCGAAATTCAAAATTTCAGATTTCAAACTTGAAATGTTCGTTGATGATGTTTTTAAAAAAAATTGGACNTCAAACTTGAAATGTTCGTTGATGATGTTTTTAAAAAATTGGACATTGTAACAATGTAAAAGAAATTGATTTATGACCAAGTATGAATTTTTTTAAAATGAAATGGGATCGATAAAAAAGAATCTAAAAGTAAAAAAAAAAATGAGAGACAATTACAAAATTCTCCTAGTCTTGGCATTTCCAAAACGTGATGTTTCTTTTTTTGTGCTTTCAATATTAAACCATGGATATGAAGAGTTTCATTTATATTTTAAAAATGTTGCTTTATTTAACAAAATTCAATTCTAAACAAAATTCTTTGGTAATATTGACAATACAAAAATGGAAGACTAGGATGATTTTGTAGTTATTGTTTCAAGAATCAAACATGTTAAAGTAGGTTGACGATTAAATGTCACAGATCATATGAAAGATCAAAGATGACTTTCAAGTTGTTCAAAAAGTCCTAAATGTAGAATAAAAGAAAACACAAACTAGAAGAAAAACAAATTATTTTGTATTAAAGAGACAGTGTGTATAGAACTATAAAGGCTCATCAGAACATTTACCTCTACGTTTTTATCCAGTTTTAGAAGATAATGCGCCAATTCTTTAGGAGATTTAAAATCCTAACAGAAATCCATAATTTCAAGAATTTTTCCTTATTTGTAAATAGCTCGCATTTAGAATTTCTCATTTGCAAAAGCCAATTGCACTAAATATTTTTTTAATTACAAAACAATAGTTAAAAGCATTCATATTTTTAGGTTTGAATTGTTCTAGTTTTTTTGGGAGGAAAACTACAAATTTTACATAAAATGAACCTTGTGTTAATTTAACCACAATAATGCATGGAATATCGTATCATCCCCCACCCCTCACACATATAATAACCTTGAATACAAATTACTGTTATATTAAATGATTTTAAAAAAAATTTAAAATTCAAATGCAAATGAGACAAATTACCATTTTTTAAAACATTTTTTTTTGGTTAAGTTTTGTTGAATTCCGAACTGTTCCTGAGTGTTTATAAATGAGTTTGGAGGTGCTGCATTATTATAGTCTCCGGCCCCTGCAGTAAAACTTGAATTTGTTTTTTGGCACCTTTTCCGGGTTCAGGTGCTTTGAATGAAGGTTTATAAAAGATGTCAAATAAAGGTAGGAAACAAGTAAAATATATGATTTTTGTTTTTGAAAAACGTTAAGATGTGACTCGTGTTATATTTCCATTTTTCAAGGACTTTTCAAAAATGCAGTTTTTGGATTTGTTGCTTAAACACCGTTTGGCCTTATTTCCGTCTTTTACCCTATACATTACCCTCTGCATTAAACAAAACAAAGAAATAGCAAAAATTCCCTTAAATAAGTATTCCTTAAAGGGAGTGTTCATTAAAAAAGGGCGTATTCGCTTAATGCGATAAAAAAGTGCTTTGGATCGCCACTAATTTTACTTCTATCTGTTTCGTCTATAAGGAGAAAATTGTTAAAGACGTCTCATACCGAATAACTTAGCGCCCATACAAATTGAGAAAATTGCAACATACTACTTAGACCCTAAAAATCAATTTAATTTCAAACAAATCATTCAGATATTACAACCTATAGTCATCGATTATCTTTCGCCACATTTGTATATAGTTTATATTTTATAAGACGTTAGATATTTCAAGTTATGAATTATTTTAGATCAAACAACTTAAGTTTAAAATATCCAGTTTATATTTTATAATATTTTTTAATTAATTTGTTTGTTTCTCTTGTCGCTTGCGCAACTATCTAAGAATGCCGCACACCACTAACAATTTTCGAAATCCGTTGAAAATGTTTTCTAAAAAAATAAAATATTATCAAATATAAACTATATACAAATGTGGCGAAAGATAATCTATGACTATAGGTTGTAATATCTAAATGATTTGTTTGAAATTAAATTGATTTTTACATTCTAAGTAGTATGTTGCAATTTTCTCAATTTGTATGGCCGCAAAGTTATTCGGTATGAGACGTCTTTAACAATTTTCTCCTTATAGAAGTAAGATTAGTAGTGATCAAAAGCCTTTTTTATCGCATTAAGCCTATACCCCCTTTCATTTTTCGCAAACACTCCCTTTAAATATAAAAGTAAAAACATTTCAAGGTGAAAGTGTCAAAAATGAGAGTGCCAGGGCAAAAAAAACCGAGGGTGGGCCTAGCGAGGGCCTTCTTCCCCCTTCTGTTTAGGGTTAACAGTGTTTAAAACTTTTCAACTTTACATTTGAAATCAATCAGAGTAATAAATGGTACTGCATAACAAAATATTTGTTAAGAGAGATTTATGGCTTTACTATACATGGTTGCCCACAAAGAATGAGACTGTAAAGACGACCTGAAACTCTTAAAATCTGATTATTCCAAGGTTAAATTAAGTTTTCAGACTTTAATATAACCTTTTTTGCCTTATTAAAGGATTACGAAAAGAAGAAAAAAATTTTAAGTTGCAGGAATCATTAATTTCAGGAAACAGATTGTATAAATTCCGTACAGTCGTCTTTGAAGTCGCATACCTTATTTACACCACTGCCCGATTCACAACGGTATCCTTTTATTCTTACCTGAACATAAACAAGAAAAGTATAGTCATTTAATGGTATTGAAAAGTTCTTTATTCTGACAATTTTCTCTTTTGTTTCGGAAGTAAAAATGACCAGGCCAACTTATTGAGAAGCCACAATTAAAAATAATCATTTAAAATTCGGTGATGGACCAAACCTCTGTAGAGTAAAAAAGTAGATGCTAGTTCCACATTTATGAAAATAAATTTCGGTCTGGGTTGACCCTAGTCAGTTCTTACGATATAATAACCATCAAAATTGATTAAAAAATTTTGTTATAAACCACAAGAGAATAAACAAACAGAACAGATTATTTAAAAAAAAATTGGGGCTGTCAAATGGACAAAAGGGAAACGAACTCAGATCAAGAGATGGAAAAAAGAAAAGAACCTGTCAAATCATTCGTTGGGATGTTTAGAAAGATGAAAATTTCCTTGTATGATAATTGAAGGACTGCAGTATGGTTTTGGTGAATTATATTGGTGAATTATATTTAAACCTTTTAAAGAATTGAACATAAACAATACTCTTTTTTATTGAACTACAGTTACAATTAAATTAAAACTATTTTTTTCTGTTCTTTACTCTGAGTTCAGTCATAAAATCTCTAATGTATTTAGTTTCATGTGCTTCAAGTAATAATCAATTTTAAAATTAAAGAGGATATGGGTTTTTCATCCACTCTTGATAAGACAAAGGTAGAAATGGGAATTGGACTTCCCATTCTATTAATGGGGAAGAGTCACTTCAAATTTTGTCAGTCCTGGAATTCCTACAGTCTGGAATTTCTAAAACTAGTTTTTTAACTTTAATTTAAAGAAATAATTCAAATATTATTCCTAAAGCGTTCCAGAACTTTTCTGTGATATAATCCTTGCAAAGGGAATTTTCAAACGAAAGGTAGAATTTGTACTGAGCTCCGAGATTGCCATAACAATTATCATCACATTCATTTTCAGAGCATTTACCATATTGATCTACAGGAATCCATTTTCGCAATTCCTAAATATTCATCATATTTGCATCATGTATATTTACACCCTTTCATATTGTTCTGGCATATGTATTACTATATTGAAGTGCCCAGCATTGCCCATGGAATTTTTTTTATTAATCCCAAATTTGAAAAAAAAAAAATATTCTAATTTTGAAAAAGAACATCTTGATTTTTGAAAAAAAACGCATTTCTTTTAGTTTATACAACCCACAAAGTCTTATGGGTTCACTGTAAAAATATTCAGCCAATTTGGTCCATCCGTTTGGACAATTTAAGCCTTTTTTAAGTTATTGAGAAAAAAACACAGGGGGGTATTTATTTTCATAGAAGGTATTTCAGAATTTCAATCCCTTTGCAAGAGTCAACATTTTTCAAAATTATCCATTATTTGTTTACCTCCACATATTTTTCCCTCTGTGAATTTGTTTGACAGTGAGAAACTACCCAGGCTATCATTTTTCTATCATCTATTCTGCTGGCATTCATTTCTTTTAGATTTATTTTTCCTTCAGATTCTTCAGGTTTTTTTCTACGAATTGTTTCTCCATATGGCACAACAAAATCTGAGTCTCTTCGATAAGTCATTGTTAAGTTAAAGAATGATTGGAACCTAAAAAAAAGAAAATGCGAAGTCCAACTTAAAGAGTAAAAACAAAAACAAAAAACATTCCAAAAAACATGATACTCATCGTAACTACAATTTAAATATTTATGTCTTCAAGGGACTGTTGATAAAATTTCAAGTGACCTTTCATTCAAAACAGTACCGTTAAAACCTTTAACTTGATCAATAATGACAAAAAACCATTGTTTATTTTTTGATGCGAAAATATGGAAGTCAGTTTGAATAAAATCTCATGAATATTTCAGGTATTCTTTACCAGATACATCTGTTAAGGGTTTTCCATTGTGAATCTGACAGTAAAGCCTTTTGAAATTTTGCCAACAGTCCCTTTTGTGGATTTTCATACCGGTTTTCAAATCCATTCAGATTATCATAAATAGGAGACTCATGGCTGAAGTATACATACAACTGTTCTGGACTTCTGTACACTGCAGGACTCTTATAAATAATAGAAAAATAATTTACAATAACCCAGAATAAAACTAGGAACGAACTGTTTAGTTTTGAATTTAATAAACAGCTGAAATAAAGGGAATGTAACTCTTTCAATGTCCTCCCCCCCCCCTGCCCTGCACGCAAAGGGAGTGTGAGGGTGATTTCGGTGCAAAGATATCTGATTCACAAAATTGTTCTCTTTAAAGCTTTGTCTGATCAAGTATTTAGTTTATTTCAATGTTTATAATTTTGACTTTTTTTTCAATTTTTGTTCCTCTACAAAAGTTACTTTTGAATTATTACTCCAGGAATTGTCAGAATTAAATACTTTTAAATCTAGAAAAACGACAATATCTTTCTTGTATTTAATCAGATGGTATCATGTGGATTGGTCATTGTCATCTTTAGCATAAAGGGCCACTCGAATTATATTTATATAATTATATTTAAATAATAATGATATTCAATTGTGGAATCTATGTAAAAGTTAATTGCGGATCTTTGCGATGAAATTAGAAATCAAATTCTAGGAATTCTTCTGGTACTGGTGTGAATTGATTATACAACAAACATATTGCCTTCAATCCCAGAAAAATGTGGTATAATTAAGTTTACTATACCTCGTGGATCTGTACAATTTCTAGACCAAGCACCGCGGCAAGACATGCTAGGGGTTCCAGCATACCAGATAAACATTGGCCGAGTTCGAATTCACCTACCTTAATGCAGAGGGTTGTATATTTTCTTGAAAAATCTTTCTTTCTTTTTGAAAATCATCTTTTCTTCAGAACTTAAAAACAAATTTTTTTTGCTAAATTGGGAAAACAAATGACTTTTCAGGGAAAATCAGTGAAATTTTTAGGAGAAAGGTATCAAAAAGAATAAAAAAATTGCCTTTTGATATTCCAGTTTTTCATTTTTTTTTCCCGGCAGAGGTGGTCAAAATTTGTCCCCCCCTCCTGGTGGAAGGGGGGGAGTACCGAGTAATATGCATCAGCATAAGCTGCAAACTTGTCTTTCTTGATAATTTAAGAAATTAAGAAAACGTATCTCAGACATATTAATATAAAATATAAGAATACTAAAGAACGATATGTAAGGGAGGGAGGGGGGCTAGATAATATGTAATTTATGATTAAAGAGTTAGTAGTCGTAATCTCAACTGACCCTCCATTTATTAAGTGGAATGTTCGATTCAAAACGGTACCCTTTACTTGATCAAGGATATCCTTGTTTTAATAGCTGAAAAATTAGTACCGGGAAACTACATTCACAGGCAGCCGTAGTGCATTTGAATTTCCGAGCCGGGTCAACCTTTCCTCTCCCAGTTTGTACTGTATCGCCTGCTACATTTCTAGTTTTTTTTCAGTTAGCCATTTGCTACAAAACTGGGTTTTTTTAGGTGTGATATTTTTTACTAGAAATGAAGCTTTAATATATCTTATATAATCAGAAAGAATCCAAATTTTAGAGTGATGTAAATATGAATGTTTTAGGCTAAAATGTCCATATGTTGTTACTCTGAAACTTTTCCCAAAAACTGTCTTAGTAAAGACAATAGNAATAGGACTAGCCGGTGCAACAAGGTTGACTCGGTCAGACTTTAGGTTGAATTTACTTTTAGGTGCATGTACTGTACAATGTGATCTTAAATTTCCCCGCGCTCAATTTAAAGTTTTAAAAATTCAAATATTGCTCTGACAAAGGTTTAAAGTTTACTGTTGTGAATCAGACATTCCACTCTTTTAGTGGGGAGTCCCTTGAATCATGTAAACAGTCTCCTTCTACCTGATCATCTTTAATATTTGCTGAGTGGAATATTAACATATCAAAATCTGTTATTTCAGGTAATAACAATCTAAACAATAATACTTAGTTACAAGACCCCTCATGCATCAGGTACACCAATTTTGTTCAATTTTTAAGTTTTAAAAAAAAGTAAAACAACAAAAACTTTGAGTTGAAATGAGTGCCAGGGCAAAAAAANCTCAAAAACACTCCAGAATACTCAAATACACTGCAGAATACTCAAATACACTCCAGAATACTCAAATACACTTCAGAATTCTCAAATACACTCCAGAATACTCAAATACCCTGCAAAATACTTAAATAGACTCCAAGATAACTCAAATACACTTCAGAATACTCAAATACACTCCAGAAAAATTAAATACACTCCGGAATACTCAAATACACTCCAGAATACTCAAATACACTCCAAAATACTCAAATACGCTTCAGAATACTCAAATACAATCCAGAATACTCAAATACCCTGCAGAATACTCAAATACACTTCAAATTACTCAAACACACTCCAGAATACTCAAATACCCTGCAGAATACTCAAATACACTCTAGAATACTCAAATACACTGCAGAATATTTAAATACACTCCAGAATACTCAAATAAACTTCAGAATACTCAAATACAATCCAGAATACTCAAATACACTGCAGAATACTCAAATACACTCCAGAATACTCAAATACACTCCAGAATACTCAAATACACTTCAGAATATTCAAATACACTGCAGAATACTCAAATGCACTCCAGAATACTCAAATACCCTGCAGAATACTCAAACACACTCCAGAATACTCAAAAACACTCCGGAATACTCAAATACACTCCAGAATACTCAAATACCCTGCAGAATACTCAAATACACTCCAGAATACTCAAATACACTTCAGAATACTCAAACACACTCCAGAATACTCAAATACACTCCAGAATACTCAAATACACTCCAGAATACTCAAATACACTTCAGAATACTCAACTACACTCCAGAATACTCAAAAACACTCCGGAATACTCAAATACACTCCAGAATACTCAAATACCCTACAGAATACTCAAATACACTTCAGAATACTCAAATACAATCCAGAATACTCAAAAAAACGATTTAAAATAATTAATCGTTCGTTTTGTAGATTAGACAGACCGTTATGAACATTTTTCTGAAACGTTCATTCAAACGAACTTGAACAAACTTATCGATTTTTATAGAGCTTGAAAAAACTATTTTTTTTATTAAACGAAAGATGTTTTGGAATGCACTTTTAAAAACGCTCCGGTTTTTTACTGAAAAAAAATTTGATATAATTGAAGTTTCTCACTGAATAAACGTAATTGAATGAATTAGAAGTATTGTAATGCCATGAAAATAGCCTTAAATTTGTAAACCTATCGAAACGGAAACAAGAAACAAGTTCACAGGTAGGTGTAGTAAACAACGTGTTAGAGGAAGGACTAAAAAAATTTCACACGGTCGTCTTTGCAGTCTAATCTTCATAAATCTTACTTGTTGTCAGTAATATAGCAATCACTCCATGAACAATTGTTGACAATAAAAGGACTTTGTCCAAATCCAAATCCAAAGTTATCGGAAGAAAATAACTGAAATGTTAACTGCATCAGATAATGTTATTTTTTATTTTTCACCACTTTTGAGTTTTTCACAGTATAAAAAAGTTTAAATTACATTATCCATGAAGTTTTGCATGAGGTTTAAAGGGATTGTAATCGTAATATCAAATGACCCCCCATGCAAAGATTCACACCCAGAGGGATCCAATTAGGTTGCAAGCTCTAACAGAAAACTCTATCAGAATTTTGCCCTTTAATTCTTAAATTCTTAATAAAGTAGTGCTCCAGAGTTCTAATATAACGTGTCAGGCTACAAAAATTATAAGTGAGTTAGTGAGATAAAATCAATCTTGAAGATTGATGCAACTCTTTCAGGTTATTTGTGTGTACTGTGTACCCCTATCAGTGTATTTGTGTGTACTCTGTACCCCTATCAGTGTATTTGTGTGTACCCCTATCAGTGTATTTGTGTGTACTGTGTACCCCTATCAGTGTATTTGTGTGTACTGTGTACCCCTATCAGTGTATTTGTGTGTACTGTGTACCCCTATCAGTGTATTTGTGTGTACTGTGTACCCCTATCAGAGTTAATAATTTTGAAAACTGATTTTTTTTTCATTTGCGGTTTCTCTACAAAACTAACTCGAGCATTTGAACTGCAGGAAATTATATTGAAATCTTCTTCATCACTTTTAAACCTAGAAAAATTACAATATCTTCCACATTATTAATCAAATAAAAGGTTTGCAGGGCACCGGGTTGTGAATTGGGCATCTTTGCACGGAAGATCACTTGAAATTACTTAAGATGCGTAGTTCGTTAAAATCGACAGATTATATTTTAGCGATCTCTGATTGGACGATAGCGAGTTGGTTCTACTGAACTATGAAAGATGAGGATTAGTACTATCCGAAGTGATTAACAACACAAAATGTCTAACCTCGGAGCTAAAAACTGTTGTATTTGGATACCCTAAATCTCTGTATCCAGTATCCACATGACGAAACTTTTGATTATTTGCATAAATCTCTCTTTTAGATATCCTTGCATTCTGGGTTCGGACCAATGAGATTTCTCCCATTTTTGCGCGCCAAAATTTTTAACTTTTTTCGGCTTCTGATTAGCTGTTCTGTTTCTACAATCGACACTCTGATTGGTTGCAGTTGAGAAATGTCCTGGATATTATCGACGCGTCAGATTGAATAAGTCTACATATGAATGAAAACATGAGATCAAGCGTTGATCTTATTATCCACGATTCAAAAGTTTTCAGCTCGGGTAAGATAAGTTTTAATAAATAAATTATTACCTTGGTATAATACAAAATATATTTTGTTGTGCCTTTTTCTAACCATTTTAAAAGGATTTAAAATAAAATTTTGACAAATTAAAAAAAATATTCTTTCAGCACTATAACACTCTTCTGCTTGATAGTGTTTCCAGCTAATGGGGAAATCGTTTCGCGAAAATTTCGCATTTTTCGTGAAATTTTGTTTTTGTATTTCGTTCGTAAAAAAATGCAAAATTTTTTGCGAAATTGTCGCATTTTTTTCACAAAAGTTCTTATCGCTTTCGTTTTCTTTCGCAAAATTAAATTTTTGCGAGAAAATACAAAATTGCACGAAAAAGTTTGCAAAATAAGAAAGAAAATTTTTGCGAACTTCGCACTTTTTGCGAAAATTTTTGTTTGTAGGACATTCTACTCCACAGGTTCTGCTTTCCTTGCATAAAACTAAGAAAAACCCCTTTCAAATTTGTTCTAATTGTTCACTGTAGTACAGGGTGTCCCATGAAACATGACAGCTGGTGAATAGTTTTAAATACCTTCTTCCATAAATTGTTTAGTTGTGTGATACAAAAAAGAATAATAAGAAATATAACATGGCAATCATTTTATAGTAAAATGATTTAAAATTTTTTATTTTTAAAGTAATATTTATTTGAGTAAAAGAGTGTGTTAACGAAATAAAATGCAAAAAGTCTTTATTATTCATTCAAACCATTCACCAACGTCATGTTTCTTTGAACACCATGCTTGTACAAACAATTTGTTCAAGAAGTTTTTTATCTAAAAAGTCAAGAAGTTAACTTATCACCATTTTAAAAAGATCAAATACATTATTTTTAAATTTTATTTGGTTTAATTTTAAATGTTTCCTATTTGTCTATTTGTGCCAAGGTCTAGATAAGGGTAGGTCTTCAAAATGAAAATGAATCCTAAAATTACAAAACGAAATTTTTTTTAAATCAATTTTTTTGTTGTAATTTCTGAGTTATTTATATTAATATATTGTTCCTAAATATTTTAATTTTATAATTTTAGAATCTTCATTCGTATCCTACACTCCCAGAAACACAACAACAACAACAGAGTCACTTTGCTTAAAGGGACTGTAAGCGTGACCTCAATGCTAAGATGGAAATTCCCGATTTATCTTTAATCTTTGTCTGATCAATTAGAAATTAAAGTCTTGTTTCTTTTTAATTTTTATTTTCATGTTAGTGTTTTCTCTACAAATGTGATTTGCGCATTTCTTGTCTATAATAAGTAACGGAGAAATGATCAGAATTAAACACTATTCGAGTCATGGAAAATGAAAAGCCCTTCTAAATTTTATCTGATCACGGTGTCAAGGGTACAATTGTAAATTGAGAATTCCCATCGATGGAGGATCGCTTGAAATTACGCTTACTGTCCCTTAAAGTCTTTCAAAATGGTGTCTTGCCAGAAATGAACTTAGGTTAACTTCCTATTTGAAATTTCGTCTTATTTTCTTTAGCCTTCCATATTTTAAAGGTTAATTTACTTTTCTCCAAAGGGAAGAAGTTTGGCATGGTTTCTTTGGTTTGGATCGGTTAATTACCCTAGTCTGCTCTAATTTGAAATGTCAAATGTCAAAAATCGAAATTGAAAATAACTTACCAAAAATTAGAAGGAGAAATAATAGTATCAAGTTTCTACTATTGTGCATTTCTGTATCTAAAATATTAATATTTAAAGGGAGTGTTTGCCAAAGAATGAAAGGTCGTTTAGGCTGATATCGAACTGCAAATTCGTTATTATCGCTACTTTACTTCTATCTGATGCGTCTATAAGGAAAAATGATTGAAAATATCTTTTACCCAAGAGCATAGCGTCCATTCAAATTCATCGTCTTTGCTCAGACAAACGTTTTAAAAGTACTGTTGGAAATTGTGCGTTGAGAGTCACTTACAGTCCCTTATGCTAGGTCGTCTTTGTCAAACCGTTAAATGTGAATTAATACTGTTACTGTACACTGTAGGTTATATATTAGAACAGAATAGGACTCACTGAAAAGGCACCTAATGATGATAAGGCAATGCATCAAAATTTTTTTTATTCATCGTTTTCTATACTTTCAACGGATGGATTCTTAGTTGCAAAAATATGGTAATAAACATCAAGAATGAAAATGATGGTAATTTAATTTAAAAATTTAAAATGATAATGTGGCTATGACAATTTAGTACAGGGTGTCCCAATAAACATGGGAATTTAGTGACGAATTGGATATCTGCTATGTTCACATTTTGTTTGTTTATGTTTTGACTGCATAAGGGTGTACTTAGTAAAACAACCAAATTGCAGTATACAAACAGAGTAAAC